>NW_010401624.1:4145-16351 GCF_000710305.1 Buceros rhinoceros silvestris
GGGGAGCAGGGGCAGAGGGAAAGAAGAAGATGGGAAGCAGAAGTGAACTGCAGCTAAATGCAGAGTAACAAAACAAACTTTCCTAACCATCTTATGAGCTAAAAATTACAGGTAGGTTTTTTTTCCTTAATTAGCCATGATGCTGCCAACATCTATATATAACTCAAGATAAAAAATAGAATTAATCAGTTTTCCAGATGAGAAACTGCTCTGTAACTTGCAAAGTGGTATATTTTAGAGAATATAGCAACCGAAACTCTGGAGCAGATGCAGAAATCCCGGGGGATGACCATAGTAAATGAACAGAAACAATTGAGAGACATCAGGAGAATATCAACAGAGAAGGACAAACCAAGGAAAGACTTTGCTGTTATTCTGTTAGCAGAATTAGCAGGACAACACCACCAGCAGTAAAAAGCAAAGGAAACCCAACCAGAAGACAGAGAAGGGAGATCTGAAAGGGAAAAGGGCGGAAACGGAGACCTATCTTCTGACAAGAAAGTCTCATTAGTGACCCTAATGAGAATTGCTACAGCTGAATGGGAAAAGCAAAAATCAGGCCAAGATGGTTCAGCATAAATGTTAGATAAGACCCACCTTGTTTAAAATTACTAATTTATTCAGATGTTGTGTGTTAACCATGTATATCAGTGAACAGGGACTGCAGGGTGCAGATCCATTTGGCAAACCAAAGGAATTTGTATTTCACATGTTACCTGTGAAATGTCAGTTGCTTGTGTTAAGACAATTCTCTTCTCTAGAAACTAATCTAAACACCTCACTGAATGATGCATCTCTTCCAGTTTTGTTTTTAATTTTATTTTACATATCTAACACCTGACAACACTTGATCTAACTTCTTTATGAAAACTAAGCAGAATTCCTTTTTTGTTTAATAAAAGTGCAACACAATTCATATCAATCAGAAAAACCATTCAGACTGGCACTTCTTATGTTCCTACCTTCTTATGCTCCTACCTTCAATGTTAGAACTGGGCTGTAGATACACACAAAGAGCAGAGGAGCACGTTATAGTCTTAGGATTTCCAGCCCTTACTGGAATCTAAACAAAATACTGAGCAAATAGCATACTATGTGTTGCATCATGCTTTGTGCTGTCAGTATGTACTATCATAGCGCACTAATAGTGTCTTCATATAGCACAATACACATGTGAGTCAGGGACTGCTGGCCATTGTTTTAAAACCATATGAAAGGCAGTTAAACCAAAACTGAATCACAGAAGGTCACAAGTAATAACTTTCTTATAGGAAAAATATTTACATTTTATAGACTTAGATGAGGTGACTACCTATTGAATTACCACAAAATACCTTTCAGAAACTTCCATCACTGATCCAGGAACCATTACGAATCATTAATCACCTATGAATTAAACTGAATGAACACTAACATAGCTGACCAAAGCAAGCCACCTCTCAAGCCTGTGCCAAACTGCTTGATTTCTCTGACCAAACCAGAACATGGTCAGTCTCTGACACAGTGAGACTTCACTAAAATACTTCAGGACATCAGCTAAAATCCCAGCATTTTACACTTTCCATAGCAAAAAATGTAATTAACATGAACCAGGGTGATCAAAATGGTTGTAATTACAGAAATTTCAATTTTACTTGCAGAAAATTCGAAAGCAATGATAGAAAAGAATATTGTTAGACTATTATGCCCATTTCATTACTGATATGGAAAAATAAGTTTTCAGAAACTTATTGAGGATATCCATGTACAGAAATGTAAAACAGATGGAGTTTTCACTGCTTCCTTTGAAATATTTTTCTCTGGCTTTTGCTTGCTGTTCAAATTAATTTTGTCCTTAGCTACACATATTTTAGTTATACTTTACTGTTCTTGTTTTATTCGCAAATATTCACAGGCTTGTTTTGCTCCTCATCTTCCTTCTTTGTTCAATTATATCCAGAATTTATCTTTTATCCAAAATCAGACTCTTACATACCTTTTCGTATCTGCTTTTAGAAGGGGGGATAGGCAAAAAAGAACAAGAAATGGTCAAGGGAGAAGATGGTCTGATCTCTTGAATTTCCTTAAAGTTTGTGCCTCCCTACTGCTTTAGAAAAGTGCATGGCATGCCAAGGGAAATCTGGTCTCCAGAGCGGGTGGATGGCTGTATCAAACAAACGGAAAACAGCACATCAGGACGTTAACACACATCTAAGTAGATGAGTGCTGAGTTTAGTACCCTCTTTGCTTATCCATTCCTGTTAAATTTAGCAAGTCTTTTGTGTAGCATTAACAATGTAACCACCATAATTCTATGTACATTGGCATGACGTACATGATCTATGTAAAATAAGGGTCTTCTGTGCACTTGGGCTAAGAGATGTACAGTGACTGCCTTGAAGGTACCATGTTCAACGATGGAGCCGTAACTTGATCAGAGGGAAGACAGTGGTAAAAATCTGTTCTGTACTCAAAATTACCATACCTGGGGATGTAAACAGGTATCTTGTTGTCTCTCTTTGTTTAAGGGTTGTGTAAACCAGCTTTTTTATTTTAGAGTTTCATTCTTTTCACAGATGAGAGAAGTATCAAGATCTCAAATTATTTTGTAAAACAGCTTTCTAATTTCTGAGCCAGTACAATGGATTTTAATGGATATAAATCCTCAAAATGGAGAAGCACTTCAAACTGTGGTATCAAATAAGCAATGTCTTCTGTTCACAGCTGGAAGATCGCACAGACTAATGGGGTTTCTGTTTCCCATGATTAAATAGAACAAAACCACAATCGCTAATGGATGCTGAAAAGCCTAGTTATCACCCACTGAAGACAATCTAGTTGTGATGGCTATTTTTCACACACTACAGAAGTTCCCTGACTTAAAGTCAAATGTTACTAGTCTCAAATTTTTGTTTCGTTAGTCATTCAGATTAAAGACAGGACTATGGCTATGAGAACCTGTTAGTCTGAGTGTCAGGATGTTCCCGTACGCAGAATAGGTGCGAGTGTTCAGAAAGAATTTTTTCCTGGAACACCCATCCATACACCTGGAATTACCTGGGACAATCTTCAGTACTGCTGTTGAGAGAACAACACCTCTGATGTTTGTGATGAGTAGGATTCTGCACAGCAACTGAAAATTGTTTAGATCAGCCCTTCACCGTAACTCTGTGACCTGCTGCATTTCCTGCTGCTCCTGTTTCTAATACTGAGTGCAGTATCAGTTTTCCCCACAGACATCACTGTTAGGGTATCCCTGGTGAGAATTGCAGATCTGCCATGATGCACTCTGATCTTTCTCAGTCTTAAGCCAAAACAGACAGATGCAGGTTTTATTACTTGTGTTATCTGCTCCAGGTAAAATGAAAATTTGTTTGAGATTCTTTCATTTGGGTTTCTTTCCACATCAGCAAAACCAGGCTTCTGCAACAGCAGCATATTTGCATGCCTCTGGTAAAAGAACAATGTTCCAAGGAAGAATTAGAGTTGTTAAATGTTAAGCAACAACAGAAGAGGACAATTTTTTTTCTACTTCATTAAGCTTCCTTTTCTGCTTAGAGTAATTTCAGTCAAAAGATTTAACACATTGTCAGATTGGAAGGTATGTGAAACATTCAGTGCTCAAACTGGCATTTTCCCTCTTCCTTGTTCCCTCCACATCCATGATTTGGTTGTGAGGTAGGAACACTTCAGTCATCCACTTCACTGGACTTTCTAATGAAAGTCCACTGGACTAAGCTAATGAATTGCAAAGTTGTAGGATTAAAATTGGGCTATAGAAGTGCTTTAAGGAAAGCTCCAACTTTTTTCTTTGTAGCAAAGGCAGTTTCTGAAGGTTCATAGCACAACCCTATAATGAAAAATTGAGAACACATACTATTTTAAAAAAAGTCTTCTGCAAACTTCAGTTTTTCTTTGAATGTCTGCTCCTAAACCTAGACATACTCTATGCTAGCAAGCCTCTGCCTTGTGGTTTCAAACTGGAATCAACCTACTTGCATTAGACTACAGAATTGAAATCTTAAGGTATAATACAAAATGCTTCTCTTTGAACAGTTTCGTTCTGCTCCAGCTTCTCTTCTTGGGAATGTTTTTGTGTACAATATCTTGCAGATGCTTTATGTAAGAAAACTTTGTCTTTGAATGTTATGTCTCTTCATCCCCGTCAAGAACATCACAATGCATAAAACAAGTTCATTTACTTAGCAAAAAGAGAGGCTTTACTATAATTCTCATGAAAGGTCTTGGCATTATTTAGTTCCAGTTTACACATACTAGACTTAATATAAGGGTAACAAAAAACTCGCAGATAAAATCTGCGTATAGACAAAACATGTTTTAATTATTTTAGACTCAGGTTGAAAAATATTCAGAGGATATGATTAAGTGAGAACTCCATGTGATTAGCTTGTAATTTGACTTGGATCCGCAGCTTTAAAAGGTTATTAGCTTGATTCTATCAAGGTGAAGCGGATTCTTCTCTCTACTGTAGACCATTTCCCTCTGAGTGATGGAAAAACTTTTTTGTGGAGAAGAACAGCAACAGCAAAAAATACTGAGTGGAAACCTAACCTTTTGGTTACCTTCACTGAAAGCCTGAGAGAGGCAGTAAACAAACCTTTGCATTTCTGCTCCATGGGCCCTGTCCCAAACAGTGACAGAATAAAAAACACAATTTCCTTCAAACAGCATATCAGAAGCTTTGTTCAAACAGAAGCATTATCTCTGAAGCAGTTTTGTATCTCTCTGTTTTACAGTAGATTTCCTGATGAGAATTCTCTCCCGACAGTCTTCTTGCTAGAGACTGAAAGAAGCACTGTGTATGTTTAACACTCTTGCTGTATACAACACATTCTGATCTGAAGAGAGTTTCATTCTTGAAGGATTTGCAAGATGAGGTTCTTTATTTGTATATTAAATCCTTACAGCCATATCAAATTTAATTTGTTACTCATTTTATTTAAGGAAAGGTAACCTTGAAAGTGTTTGATGTAAGCAAATCAATCAGTTAAGCGTTCAAAACTTGCTTAGTTTTGAAGAGGCTTAGGTTCTTCTTCAGGTGTGCTCTTGCACACTGACTTTCTGTATCAGACTTCCTGGGTTTCTCTCATCCTTGCTGCTGTTGCAACCTTCCTACCAAGACAATTAAGATGTTACTATATTTGTGTATTTCTTTGGTGCATCTTCTTTTGATAATGAGGTGAAATATTTCTGAACAAAACCTCTGTATTTAACTCACAAAATGTCCATTCAATTTAATTTTTGAAAGTATTAATACATTGAAGCAATTTTAAAGCAATTTTATTTTTTTCCCAAGATTGACTCATTTTTCAGGAAGTAGTATCAGATTTATCACTAACTTTTGCAGTAAAACAAAAAAGTCAGTCAGTTCTCTTTTTTATTTCTTCCAGTAGAGACTTAAGCTGTTATAACCTACACTACACTGGACACAAAAGGAAGCTATCAGGATACAATTCACAACCATATCCACTGCTGGGTCTTCTTCCTGGGCCAGACCCTTATCATACCAAGCACTATAAAAACACAAAAACTCACATAATGAAAGCTAACCTGCTGATAATCTCTCTACTCCAAAGCCAAGTGATGGGATTTTTCTGTTGAAGACATGCAAGCTTTCTCTGCTCCCAGAAGTGAAGTCTGCTACTGGCTATACACTGCAGTTTTGCTCCACAATCCTTCCTACAGCTTGACCATGGTTTTATCTCAGTTTTAGGACTGCAGATTAGGAATGCAGATTATTTTCTGCTTTCCCAGAGGAGAGATCCCCTGGCCTCTCACTCTCATTTCCTATTCTTCTTCTAGGCATACACATCGTGGCTCTGCAGGCCAGAGAGACCTCTCTACAGGTCTTTACCTCACAGGTACTGTAGCTATGGTTTTCCACTGAACAATTAGCAAGGAAATACACTTCTAATGCATAAAACAGTGCATATCTAAACACAGCTGGGAGATGGAACTATCAAAAATGTTTATTATACACCATCACGATGGTTAAATAGCCCAGTATCCCATAGTCACTTGAGCAGTGGATCTGTTTTACTTAAAATGCCATTGATTTAGATAAATACTACTTTGATTTATTTCCATCAGAAGAACTTACACTGTTCAACACCCCACATGCAGCCCTTCATTATGGTTTTTATCATTTGACCTACTAGTTCATTTTCTTACCAAGATCTATTTTTATTTACTTCGGACTCATTAATGAGCCGAGAAGAATTGTTCTCATATAGCATTTTCAATTCATTATAATCTGTACCACTCCTCAGCAGGGTTTCCAAGGAGAGGTCAGTGATTAGCCTTTTCTTGTCAGGGTAATTACAAACACAACACAACAAGCTGCTTCCCAAAGACCTAGATAGTATACATGCAATAGTAAGGTTACAGTCATAAATAGGTAAACATGAAATAAGAAAACAGATGACAGAATAAGACAACCCTCCACACTCCTTGAATTTCACAGAGGCTTACTCATAACACCCTGTGTTTACCATTCCTTCCAGATCACTGCATTGCTGCTCCATTAGAAACTGAAATCTTAACCTTTGCAAGGGGAAAAGCAAATCCCACTCTTTCTAAAAGGCCTATGGGTGCTGAGGAACTGGCTTTTTTCTTTCTGGACCAAGGAAACATCTGTGTCCCTCGTGGAATTATTTTACACCATTGATTTTTCCTCATTTATTTGAACACATACATTTAAAAGAAATGAATGATTATAGTTATATAGATCTATATCTATTATTTCAGGAATTTATTTTTTTTTTAGAATTACAGATGGTCAACAAAAACTAAAAAAAGAAGCAACATTTGTAATACATGAAATTTAAATGGAATTACTTTTTTTTTTAAGCTTGTGGTCATTTCTCAGAAAAAAAAAATCTGTGTTGCAGCAGTAACACTAGTACACTACTAACAATTTTTATAAGCAGGGAAAGTAACACTATAGGTATTGCACCATGAAGCCAAATTAAAGAGTGCTTAAGGATATTTAACTACCTGCAGATATATAAGTCTCTCTTTGGTTTTTTGATAGGTACAATGTGGAACTTTGGGAATAAGTGGGAATTACATGCTTTAGTATTTTAGAAAATTCTGTCGGCATTGACCTGCGTGTTTAGGAAACCTCAAATTTTTGCAAAACTTTCTTTATCCATTAATTAACATCACGTAGAACATCAACCCCAATGACAAGGACCTCAAACAGTGATACAGTTCAGCTAGATTATATCGATTACACTTCAGTGAAGCCAGAACAGCATTTTCAAAAGCCCCACTAATCTATTTTTTGAAGTAATTTGTGAACTTTGAAGTTCAAATACCGCAGAAATGTAACACAACCCCAATTCCTTTCAAGAGCCTTTGAAAATTTGCTTATAAGCTTCCAAAGCCCAAATCTTCAGAGATACTACATGCCAAGACTCACAGGCTTCAGTGGGAGATTAATAGGCACTCAAATGCTTTTAAGCAGTATGGTACACATATCTCTGCTTTGAAAATGTACATAGGTCTCAACAAGAAAATCCTCCAAAACAGTGCAAAAAGACATAGTAGAAGAAACAAACCATTCTTCCAAAAACAACTAACTTAGCACTGGCTGCCACATAGAGAAAGAGGCATTTGTTTGGTCTCTTTGCCGTAATACAAAGTCTTGTGTCCTAGTTGAGCTGTGTTGGGATAACTGCACTTATTTAGTTCTACCTTCTACAAACAAGAGGGCAAAGGAAAATATTTTATATCATTTACATTATCAACTGAAATAGATTAAGATCCCTTAGTTGAAGAAAGAGGTGGAGTTTTTAACCAGATACTGGTTCTGTCTGGGGTGGAGTTAATTTTCTTCGTATCACTTAAATGCTGCTATGTCCTGTATTTGTGACCACTGTGACCAGTGTTGAAAACACACTTATGTTTTAGCTATGGCTGAATGGTGCCTGCCAAGTGACAAGTTTCTCACACTTTCTCCCCTAAGCAAGTAGGTTGAGGGTGGAGAAGAGGCTGGAAGGGGACACTGACAAGACAACTAACCACAGGGCTATCCCATATGTTATAAATAACATCATGCTCAGCAATAGAACTGGGAAGCAGTTTTCCAGCGTTGTCTTTGCTGGTGTTGTCAGGGACTGCCTGCACATCAGTCAACTGGTGGAGACCGATTGCTTGTTGTTTCGTTTTTTCCTCTCTACATATTAAATTGTCTTTATCTCAAACCACAAGTTTTCTTAATTGTGCCCCTGGGATCCTCTCCCCTTTCCTATCCTGTCACCACTCCTGGAGTGAGTGAGCAGCTGTGTGAGGCTGAGCTGCCTACTGGTGTTAACCCACAACAAACCAGCTTATGCTTACAGGTTCAAAAATGGAACCTTGTAGCCAGTACTTCAGCACAGCTGCCACAGCTCACATCATGACTCGTGATAACTTGAATTATAAAATTACATCACAGAATCAGCTGACAGGCCATGTGTGGGCATCACTCTTCACTTTTAAACAGCCTGATGGCTATGGAATCTAATTAAATTGCTGTCTTTTTTTTTTTATCAAAACCTCCTCCACACTGTTCCAGTGACCTAGTGATAGTTGTAGTTGTAGTCCTGGTTTGAGTTAGAACAGAATTAATTCTCTTCAGTGACTTTACTTTTCAGCTCAGTCTCTGCTAATTAATTGCTCTTTCTGAAGTTAATAGCATATTGTTGCAGACTTCTCCAAGTGTCTGCTCTGAGAAGTGAAAGCACTTGATTTTACAGTCACTGCCAGGGACGGGTGTGCAGAAAGACTCTTGCTTATACTTGCTCCTGTGCAGACCAAGATCACTGCTCAATCCTGTGCACCACGGTGAGGGTGTAGTAAGTTACAGGTTGCACCTGTGGGGAGGAGCAGACGGAACAGGTGACCCTACACTGATCAACAAGGTGTTCCATCCCATAGACGTCGTATCTGGTATCAAGCTGAGGGTCTTTCTCCCTCTTGCCTCCTCTTCAACAGTCGGTGCCTGAGGAGGACTCTGTCCATTCTGCCTTCGATCCCAGGCTGTGCATCCCAGAATCCAGTTCCAGAATCCAGCTCCTCCATCCAGTTCCCGTCTGCTGCTGAGTCCAGTCTGGGCTTTCCCCAGTGCCTGCCTGCACCATCAGTGGTGATGGTGACATGGTTGCCATCAAGGGGTTTGGGTTCAGTGTTGGTACTGTAGATATTTATATTTCATTTTATTATTATTCTTCTCTTTAAAGCAATTTTAGATTTCTTTTCCAATCCACGAATCTCTCTCCCTTGCTCCTTTTCTCTTTCCCCAATTTGGGAAGTGGTGGGGGGGTGGGTAATAGAGAGCATCTGTCTTTCATCTAGTGGCTGGCCCAGCTCTAACACTTAACAGTACATAATTCCTGTAAAGGCGAGCTTCAGAGGGATCTCTACCTCCTTGTGTTCCTTAATGTGCAGTTTGGGGGAAGTTTATGTTAATTGAACTTCCATAGTTCTGTCACTCCAGCTTCGCACCTTTCCTAGTGCAAACAGACCCAGCACTTTCCCTGTTTGCCTCTTAGATACTCTGATACCTGCACAGCTGGCCTTCATACCCATAATTCATCATTCACATCTGTGTACACAGACAAGTGAGAGAGAGCCAAGCACAGGATCTGGGTTGTACTGTAGAGATCTGAGAGTGAGATGGTGTTCCAAAAGGAGGAGATAGGGAAGACATCAAATCAGCTGCATATTATTGTGTCATTTTGTTGAATCACTGAGTCAACCCGCTAGAGATCCTGGCTCTTTCCAGCTATATAGTTACAGCACTGAAGTGCTTTTTGATTCATACATTATTTCCTCTTCCAATTCAGAGTGGAATAGGAAGCATCAAAAGGACTGAAAAAGCCCTCTCGTGGTAATTTCTGTGTGACTGAAAGAGAATTTCTCAGATTTCACAGCAGATAATGCTCACATGAGATATAGGCTTGATTTTAGAAAGTCATGCAGTCCAGATAATTTTATTTACGTCCACCTCAGTTGGTGAGGAATGCAGGAGCAGCAATAGCACCAGATCAAGGTGGATGGTGGGGTTCCCAGAGACACCCAGGACACCCAGGACATCCGGGGACACCCAGGATACCAAAGAAGAGCAGCAAAACCCACCAGCAGTTGGCAGCTCTCAAGTGGGGATGACATGGCCTAAGCGTTGCCAGGAGCCCTCTCAGGAGATTTAAACGGCCCTGGGGAGTGCAAGTGACCAGGACACGCAAACAGGGCATGGCATAACAATTTGTGTGGTAGGACAAGGAGGGAGGGCCCTGCACTCTGTGTGTAGGTCCACAGCCCAGGGAAGTGCTCTAGGTCTCCAGTGCCAAAACGGTGGGTACTCGCCTTGGAGCTAAACCCAGTGCTCCTGTGGAGAAAGCCCCTGAGAAGTTTGATGTATCCACCCAGACAAAACTGGTTAAAAAGGAGACTTCAGTACAGGTGGTCGGTTGCAGCGAATGCCTAGACCCTGTAAAAGGTCTGCGAGTACCTGTAAAAGGTGTGCGCAGGTTGAGGATCTCTTACATCAGGTAGTCGAGCTGCAAGAAACAGTTTAAATGCTGCACAGTGTTAGAGGAGCAGAGACAGAGATAGATACAGGTGGTTTCATAACCACGTTCCTGTAGTGGACACCGCTAGAATGAGGCACCTTGGACCCTGGTGACCTGCAAAAGCAGGGCTCTGCTCCACTCTCCACTCTCCAGCATCACCACCAAAAACAGATGTGAAGCTTTAACACCTACAGATAACCACGACCAAGGTCTGCATGAAGAAACTGCACCAGCAGCACACAGTGGACACTGTAAAAAGAAAAGACCAGCGCTCGTAGTGGGTGACTCTCTGCTAAAGGACACTGACGCGTCCATCTGCTGACCTGACAGGAAGGCAGGAGAGGTTTGCCACCGTCTGGGAGCTAAGATCCAAGACATTGCCAAGAGGGTGCCAGAACTTGTTAAGGGCACTGACTACTATCCACTGTTACTCTTTCATGTGGTCATGAAAGACACCACGAGCCAGAACCTGGGCAGAAACCAGGAAGACTATAATGCCCAGGGGGTGTGAGTGAAAAATACTGGTGCTCGAGTTGTCTTTTCCTCCATTTTACCAGTTAGAGGAAAGGGGGCAGCAGCCAGAAATACACAAATAATATACATCAGCTTCTGGCTGCATGGCTGGTGTCATCACGAGGGTTTTGGCTTTTGTAAAAATGGGACATTCTTTGATGATTATAACCTGTTAGGGAGGGATGGAATCCAGCTGTCTAGAAGAGGCAAGGGAATCTTTGGCAGCAGGCTGGCCAGATTGCTGAGGTGGGCACTTGTCTTTTTGAATTTCATACAACTGGCCTCAGCCCATCGATCCAGCCTGTTCAGATCCCTCTGTAGAGCCTCCTGACCTTGAGGCAGAACAACACTACCTCCCAACTTAGTGTCACCAGAGAACTTACTGAGGGTGCACTCAATCCCCTCATCCAGATCATTGATAAAGATGTGGAAGAGAACAGGCCCCAATACTGAACCCTGGGGAACCACTGGTGACCAGCTGACAGGTGGATTGAACTCCATTTACCAACAAGCTCTGGGCCCGGCCATCCAGCCAGTTTTTGATCCAGTGAATAAATGGATGTACTCATCCAGACCATAGGCAGCCAGTCTCTGCACAAAAATGCTATGAGAAATAGTGTCAAAGGCCTTACTAAATTCCAGGTAAATAACATCCACAGCAATTCCCTCATCTACTAAACGGGTCACCATGTCATAGAAGGAGATCAGGTTGGTCAAACAGGACCTGTCTTTCATAACCCCATGCTGACTGGGCTTGATCACCTGACTATTCTGTACACGCCTCATGATGGCACTCAGGATGACCTGCTCCATGACTCTCCCTGGCACTGAGGTCAGACTGACAGGCCTGTAGTTCCCCGGTTCCTCCTCGCAGCCTCTCTTGTAGATCAGTGTCCCATTTGCCAACCTCCAGTTAGCTCATACCTCCCCGTTAGCCACGACAGTTCGTAAATGATTGAACTCAAGATTGGTACATGCCTTAGAGCAAGAAGTCAAGCAAAGAAGACAGGAGACCTGCATATGTGAGCAAGAAGTTTCTGGAAAAACTCATATGGAAGAAGGAAGTTTACAGGATGTGGAAAAAGGGACTGACCACTTAGGAGGAATATAGGAATGCTGTCAGAGTATGCAGGAATG
>NW_010401624.1:16628-17014 GCF_000710305.1 Buceros rhinoceros silvestris
GGACATCCTGGTGAGGGATATCAAAGACAACAAGAAGAGGCTTCTTCAAGTACATTAGAAGCAAAAGGAAGACTGGGGAAAATGTGGACCTGCTGCTGAATGAGGTGGGAGACCTGGTGAGGGAGGATACAGAGAAGGTGGAGATACTGAACACCTTCTTTGCTTCAGTCTTTACCGCTAAGGCTGGCTCTTGGGCATCCCAGAGCCTGGAGTGAGAGAGCAAGTCTGGAGAAAGGAAGGCTCTCCCTTGGTTGAGGAGGATCATGGTAGAGATCATCTAGGCAAACTGGACACCCACAAATCCATGGATCCCAATGGGATGCACCCATGAGTGCTGATGGAACTGGCAGATGTTATTGCCAGGCCACTCTCCATCATCTTTGAAA
>NW_010401625.1:0-7691 GCF_000710305.1 Buceros rhinoceros silvestris
TAATATAATTAATATATATCACCATGCTGTTCAGTTAGGCTCATAGCTGGTGTGGAATTAAGGTTGATTGAGGAGAACACTGAACTTATGGAAAAGCTGGTTGCCAGTTCGACCATACTTAAGTCTCCTCAGTCCACTGAAGCTTTAGTTTGATAATTTATCTATGAGCTGGAAGAAACCTGAAAATGTAATTATCTCTTCTTCTACTCTTCCCCAGTTATAAGTTTTGAAATACCTTGCCTTTGTCCTTGACAAGAATGGAAATTAATGTTGGAGCTTTCAGAAATGTATCCTGGAACAGAAAATTTTTCATTCTTACTTCGAACTGAAAGACAAGAGGCTTGAAGGGCTTCCAAACACCTTTGAAAATATGCTGGAGGGGATATACATGCCAAGGTACTGAATGTGAAAGCTGTGCAATGATCCAGAGTTGTGACTCAGAAGAAGCCAACTGCTGTGCCAGAAATGTGGAAGAAACCAGAGTGGCAATTGTCTGAAAAGGTAACCAAGTTATATTTTCTGCATTAATGAAGGCCAGAAACAGTGCAGCAGCAAAGTATGCGTAGACAGAATTACCCCCAACATTTACCCTGCTCAAAGTCATATTGACATGAATATATTTTTTATTAATGAAACTGTAGGAAATTTGCAACTACTGTATTTATGTTAGGTTGTATATTATTTTTTATTACAAGCTGTGTAAATTGTATTTATATAGCTAGTTCACTAGCTTTCTGAACAAATCACCACTGAGGAGAACAGCGACACATGGAGCAGAGGAATCTTTTTCTACTTTCTGTGACTACCGAAAATGGGAATGGCAGTCAGATATGTATGCTGGATTAATCATGTTGATTTGTAGACAGGTAGCACAGGGACACATTGTGGCTATATATTCACTTTCCTAAATTTCAGTGTGCCATGCTCTTATTTTTTCTCTGTTATGTTTGCTGAAATGTAAACAAATTCTGCATTAGCTACCTGTGTGCCTCTGGTATAAAAGTAATATCAGTTCCCTGATCCCACCTTCTACCTGAGATTATCAGGCCTTTATTTATGTATATGCATACACGGAGAGAGAGGAAGAGCACATGCTTGTCCCTGGGAATTGTTCTTTTAAGAAATATTGAAAACAAAGTTTGCAAATAATTTATTATTTTTGCTAGACAGTTATGCCTCTGTAGACTGTGGAATGGCTCCCAAGCTCAGGTCTTGTTATCTCCCAGTCTGCTCCTCAAATTGTATCTCCATTCCCTCAGACTGTGAAAGTGCTGTGGGTTTTTGCTCACCACACACTGAAAAAAGCTTTGTGAAAAATCAAGCAGAAACTGATATTCTATGTGCTTTCTGTAGCCTTGGATTAGCCTCCTGAGGAGTCATTGGCCATGGGGCCTTGAGATATACATTGACAAATAATGTATGATGATAAGCTTTTTGTTCAAGATGTATCCTTTTGGGGTCAGAAGCTGTAGATGATGTCCCTTATCTAATCACTGACTTGTTTTGCAATGACGGAGCACTGAATCATGATAAAATTGTGAAATGTGTTCTGTGAATTTATACACGTCAGATTCCCTATAACATTCATATTTAAAGGGATTATCACTTGCATACAGTGGACAGGACTACATGTTGCCTTAGTATTGATGTAACTTTGTGAAGTGATGAATAGAGTTAACTGGAAAAAAAAAATCTTTACTGTTAAGAAGCCTGTGGTTTAGTTTGGAGTTTTTTTTGTTAGTTTTGTTTTTTAATACCAGAGATCTGAGCAAAAGGTCGACTTAGACAATGCCTTCCATGGGGTTTCTGGATATTGTAACAACCGATGTGGAATATTTCAGTTTGCTGGAAATACCTCCAGTGAATAACAATACTCTGTGCCCTAAACTGCAGGGTTACCAGGCTGCCTGAGACCACCACGAACCATTTAGCTTGGGAGAGAGGCATCTAAAACAAGCTGGCACTGAGGGCTTGCTTTGGATGTTTCTTGCTAAGACAAGGACCAGTTGACTTGTTTGGAAGTAAATGCTAAAGGGCACTCAGTCACCAGCTCTGTAATCCAGTTAATTAATACTTGTTGGAAGAACTTTACCCTGGCCGCCTACTGTCTAGTTATACTGACCTTTAAAATAACACTTTCAGCTGCTTAATAGTACCCTGTCTCCTGAATGATGACTTTCAGAAAAAGGCATAGCAGGCTTCTGATACACTTTTTTTTTTTCTTCTTCAGAACTGTCACACTTCCTGTCCTGCTTTTATTCAAAATTTTAACCATAGTTCAGACATAGCTGTAGCTGATATCACTTATGCTTTTTATGTTTCCTATGTCCTCTTTCAGACATAGTCAGTATCTTCTCCAAGGACTTTCCTGTGCGTAATATTTCATTGTCTTCCTTAACAAGTTTTTTCTGGCTGAAGTGGATTACTTGCTGGTCACGTTTTCACCTGTTATAACACTTTACAGCTCTGATCTCATAAAATTGATTCATATGCATATAACCAGATCTGCAATTTCTGATTTGCTTGCAGCTTTTAGTACAGTCCATTTGCAAGATATAGACATGTGGGTTTGTTTTCAGAGCCAATTGTCCAAATGCATACTTCCCCTCTACCTTTTGTCAGACAGTGGCATCACATTGCATAAGCAGGCAGTGGGTAAGCAAAGGAGCAGCAGCAAGTCAGGTGTCTCAGCAGGTTTAACACAAAAAAGCTGCTGCAAAACTGGAGTCATCAAGATTACAAGGCTTTCAATATCTGCAACTCCTTGGGCGTTACATCCTCTCATGAGGCAGCCTCTTGTATTCTGAGATTCATTGCTTGCCTCTGTGCAGGCTGCTACTAGCTACCAGGCTCAACTGGCCATTTCTGAAGGCTGGAGTCCGTTCTGGGGAGCAGCGGGGATTCACTGTGCAAATGGTATGCCTGGGGCTCTGAATCTGTGCTGGCCAGTTCTGCATCATCCTTCTGCCACTCCTGCTTAGAGGGGGTGGGAAATACAGGGAGCCCTGTCTCCCTGAACACACCACAGAACAAATTGTCAGGAACCTGGGAAGTCAAGGGGTTCCCCTTTATAGGGGGTGCTTTCTGTCATAAGAAATTTTGCAGCTGGCAAGCAATCAGACAAAGAAAAAAAATTGGAAATCAGCTGTTTCCAGCTTTGTGGGATCAGCATTTCCAGAGGAAAGCTGTGCTGTTTCCACTTGTTAATGAGCAGCACACATTGCAGGAGTAGATATTGAAAAGGTCTTTGACTAAATACTCATTTTCCACCTTAGCATACCGAGGACTGAGAGCATATTTCAAGAGCAGAATGATGCCCAAGAGCTCAGTTGTCTTTGGAAAGTTACCTTTTTTCTCTGCATGTCTTTAGACTCTGGATAGTTTAATGGGAAAAACAAAATTGAAAATTATCTGAGCTGACTGCTTACAGCTGTAGTAGATACCTGCTAATAATTAAAGACAATAAACCACATCTAGCCAGGATGGAAGTGAAATTCTCATTGAAATTACTATTGAGTTCTACATGTTTATATACTAGCTGAGTTTGATCTTACGAAATCCAAACGTAAGGGGAAAAAAAATCTTTTCAGTTGAAATATTATTTCAAATACAGCACTATATAAACTTTCAGAGTAATTATATTTATTAAAAAATATTCTAGGCCATTGATTTTGGTAACGTCTCTCTGAAGAGTTAAGATGGGGTTTTGTTAGAGGGCAACTTTATATTTGTCTTTTTTTAAAAAAAGACCACCAAACTATATATCTGAAATTCTGTTTAGAAGAATAACTTACACCATAATAGCAAGAAATCCTTTGAAAAACTCATGGGAACACTGTAATTTGCAGGAACAGGATCAGAAAAACACTTACTCCAGATGACAGAGGTACTGCTGTGACAAAGAGGAATAAATTAGGTTTTACAAAGTGACTTGTTTTGAGAGAGCTACAGAAACAGCGTTATCAAAAACCACCACACATTGCGTTGCATGTGTGACAAAATCTTTTTGCATCAACAGCTGATGACAGTCCTTCATGAAAGCTCTTTTTAGCTCAATCTGATGCTTGCTGATTTTTTTTAACATAATATCTCTAAGGTAAGGTTGCAACTGAACATTTCTGTAGCGTATAAAAGAATAACAATTTAGGTGAAAAATAATGTTCGTGTGATAGCCATTATCTGTAGAAAGAATCAATGTATTTTACTAGAGCTTCTCAAAATCACAAGAAAGAATAGCAGCTTTCTCACTAAAACCAATAAGAAACTGTTTGCCAGTTACAACATGGCTGGCATACTTACAAAAATCACAAGCAGCTCACAGACAAAGCCTAGCATATTCCTTTGTAGGGAAGTCTGACAAATATGTTAATTATTGGGGTTTTTACACAATTCCAGATGTGTTTTTTGGCTAGGTATTACACACCAAATTTCAACATTTCATGTAACTGAAAATTATTTAATAAATTTAGAAATTTTTTAAACTCTGAGAACTGTAGCATCTGCTTGAAGTGTTACTCTTCTCAGTCTCATTCTTAAGGTCCTTACAAGTTGTCTATTCTTACTTAAGGTCTTTGCAAGAACAGGTTTTCAGTTATGACAAAAAAGTTTGATGCAGTTCTTTGTAAAATCTTTACTATGAGAATATGAAAGGAATGGAAAAATCAAGATCAGCTTGTTTTTCTTAGAGTGTGAAAGTTGTCACATAATTTTGAATCTAGATATAATTACTGGCTCAGATACTAACTGTACTTACAGCTACAGTTTTAACGTTACAGTAGATTTAGCAGTACTTCGCACCGGGAAGCAGATTAACAGCTCTTGCTTTGGGAACAGAGTATTCTTTTGCTTTGAGGAATGAGAAAGATGAAAGGAAATGTTCAAATGCGTCTCTGTGTGGGGGCTAAAGAGTGCAATTCATGCTACATTATTGGTCATATTCCATGCTGTGCATTATTACAAATGTAGAAGAAGTAATTTGTCTTAAGCTAAATTTCTAATATTTTAATTTACTCTCCGTGGAATATAGATAGCCCAGAGACAGACTGTTATGATATAAACATGATGATACTACTTTCTATGTTAAAGAAACATAAATTTTAGTTTTCAGGGAAAGCACATTTTCGAAAGAAATTTGTCCCACTGGGCCAAGAACTGCCACAATTATGAAGAGTAATCCCATTACACTGAAGAATTAGTCTCAGCTATTTTAGAGATGTGAAGAAAGGCAAGCGCTCTTGAACTGGATCAAAATGACGGTGCCTAATACAATTTATTTGTAATCATTTCACCTCTGAAGGTTTCAGAATTAAAACAGTTCTCAATTTAAAGCTTTGTAGAGAGAACAGTACTTAGAAGTGGGTAAAAGCTTTAATGAGCTCTTTCTACTGTTTCATAAGCTATGCGAGTCAGCCCTATAGCATACATGGAGCAAATTTTTACAGTGTGTATAGTGCTAAACTGTTCCTCTGTAACAATAACAGCAAGCAATAAGAGATGTGGCAGTTCCACAGATATCTTAACTCCACAGCTGCTCTTGGAAATGTCCAGGTTTGCCTTATTAAGAACTACGGCTTTGGATTTTCTTTTGAGAGACACAGCTGGACTATGAGCACAAAAACTTATGAGTTACAAAAGGGGAATATTGGGTTATGGTGAAACCAGCATCTAAATCCCAATGGAAACCTTTGAGTGCAAATAGTTACCAAAGTGCTGATGTCTTGTGCCCTAAAATTTAATGCATGACCAGCAACACTGGCCATAGCAACACTGATCAGGCAAGACTTCATGCCGTTGTTTGTGGCTAGTTTCTGAGTCAAGAGGCTTTGGAAAGATACTCACAGTTTTGCCATCACAAGAATCATAAGAAAGGGGGAGCTATAGAAACCTCTAAAAAACCCAGAACCTGGCAAGAGGCCAAAGTGTCTAAAGGGGTTTATGCAGGTGCTAAATTCCTAAAATGAAAATTGTTTACTAATGCCTCCATTTATGAGATACTTGCCTTTCTGACACGGAATTTGCAAGAGTTCTTGCGTGGTCTGTGTGTATGTCCATAACTGCTCTGCTCTGAAAAATTAGGCCTATCAATAATCCAAAAACTAGCCAGAGCAGGACTGCAGTCCCTTGAGACACCCAATCTAATAAGCATTTTCCAAACAGGGTGGATGCACCACCAACAGCCACACAGTCTGTGACTGATGCAGTATTGCTGATACGGTCCCACCTACTGGGTGTGACCAGTGGTGCCTCCTGGTACCAGAGGGCTTTGTTGCAATATCTCCTCCGTCAGAAGGAATTCAGCAACCACTCAGAATGGAGCAGTAATGTCATTACTCTTTCTGGAAAAAGAGAAGAAAACAGTGCTGGTAGAACTTCACAGTGAAGAATAGACACCTGGCTGCATTCAAAATGGGCAGAGGCACCGCACTTTCAGGCAGGGTAGGAAGTTGGGTACATTCCTGGGTTTATGATTCTCCATTGGCTTGCTCCAGACTGCTTTCTCCTCACATGTGAGGCATCAGCATTATCCTCAGCAGGTGGCTAATTTCTTTCAATGCTGCCTATAAGAAGACAAGATGATCTTTGCATTCTTTGGGTTAGGAACAACTAGTGTGCGCTTGGTTTCATAGCTATAAGCAATGCTCCAGAAGCATAGTCCTGCCGAAGATAAGACAGTTTTATTTGAAGAGGGAATCTGAAGGGTTGGTGAAATAAATGCAAAGCAACCATATGAATTTCGTGTGATGCTGCGCATGTCTTTCAAGGGCTTGTAGAGAACACCAGCGCTGAGGTAATCAGTCTGTTGCTTCCACCCACTGAGAGTGACAGAAAGTAAAACAGATACTGCAATTTCTCTAAGGTTAGCACATGCGGAGGGAAGAAAAAAAAAAGAAAAAAAGGGGGCTTTTATACGATAGCTAATGTCTCATGCTTTGCCTGCTGTTCAAACGGACAGGTGTTTTGTGAAGGACCCCTGGGGAATGTCTGCATTGATGTAAACAGGAAAGATTCCGTTTTATTCTCATGATTCAGATTGTTGGTGATGCATTACATGTTGTCACAGATGCTATGGAGCAAAAATGAGGTACTGCCCTGAATTTTATACCCCCATGACTGGAAAATTTGAACCTGGGGATTTCTAAGTTGGATGATTTAGCTGTAATCATCCATGGCAATTTTGTTAAGTACTATTACTATGTGAGACTTCTGGAGACACTTTTTCTTAGTAGATTTAGTAAGTAGATTTTTGTAATGATTAATCCTTTAACACCTTCCTAATGATAACTACTCTACTCTGTCAAAGGCAAAATATGATACTTCTGAATATCAAGCAATTGCTTTATTCATGGAATAACTACAGTGACACACTACTGTTCAGAAAGATTTGTGAGTTAGTCCCTGTATAGTGATAAAGTAGCTCTTAGATATACACTGTGTGTAGTACTGGGTATAGTAGAGAGTTGGGCATTACTTTATTAGTGACAGCATGAGTCAGGGAACGCTTTGGTGCCTGTCATCATGCTCAGGGAAAAATGCATTGATTGCTCAGTAGAAACTGGTGACAAAAGCTGAGATAGCCAAAGTAATGATATATCCTCATCTTTCCCAGCTCAGAGGAGCAGAAGACTAGATGAATGCTCACTTAAGGCGTAGAAAATAGCTTACTTCAACAGTGCTGAATACTGATGTGGAAG
>NW_010401625.1:7774-16770 GCF_000710305.1 Buceros rhinoceros silvestris
AAGAGCGTTACGGTGTTGGTGTTTGGATTTTTTTCCCACCTTGACTCTCGTTCTTTGGTCTGGGAGATGTATCAGTAGCAGAATTGCTTGTGCAAGTCTAGAGAAAACTATGCTGTAATTTTTTTATTTTATTTTATTTTTTTTAATATGTGACCATTTTAAAGTTTGAGGTGGCGTTCTTTTATTCCCTTCCAAAAGTCAGTAGTGTCAGTCTGATGTTGACAACTTCGTACACTTTCCTGAAATTTAAGGATAATCCTTTTGTAAACATTTTGCACAGGGTGTTTGTCCTACCAGCTAAGCATAATGTATCCACCTCTTTAAAGTGAGATATTATTCTTGAATACATCATATATAGTGAATATCAAATAAATCTGGACTTTATTCACTTTGGAGTAGTAGAATTTTACTCTTGACTGTTTCCAGCTGTCACTACTTTGTGGGTATCATTCAGTGCACACACTGAGGGCCGAAAATATTGTTATTACACTTGCAGAAAGTATTTTTGACCTTGTGAATCTGCAAAATTTAATTCCTAAGATTTAGCATAGTGAACATCGGGCAGTCTGTAGTACTCAATCTACTAGCTCAGCAAAACATCAAATTAATTCAAATTTGAAAAGGACTCTCCATCTGTAGCAAAAGCATGTTCTCAATTACATATTGAATTCAATAAGAGATAGGAATATTTTTGGAAGCTTGAAATTTATGGTTTCATTGGACTGAAAAATTAAACCTAAAAATGTGTAAAAATCCACATTAATCATTTAGTTTTAGCACATAAATGTAAATGGCTTGGAACTGAGCTTCATTTCAGACTGTAAGTAGTAATTATCTAGTGACACCTCATGAGCTTCATTAGAACCCTGGTTTTAATAAAAATGGGGAACACTAGGGATCTTACAAATAAGAGGATTATGGTATTTAATCAGCACAAAGTGGTAAGGATAAAGCTTCATTAGATAGCATTTCCAAATATGAAATTGATGAAGATGATCTTGAATATAAGTGGGTTAAATGTTCATATAAAAGTATTTTATTCAGTGAACTGGTTCTTTTTCCCTTCCTGAATGGGTTGATTTCTATGAATTATTTTGCTGCATAAAACAATCATATTCAACAATCAGTAGATGGCAAATTCTTTCTTCCAAACTGTTGTTTTATGCCTGTCTACAGCTGGTTTTAGTGTTCATTAGTATTTTAGTATTTGTTATCCACCATTTGTTGTATTTAATGAGTGCTTTTAAGACAAAATTATTTTTGGTCCATGGCTGGCCTTTATACTGTCTGCAAGATGTAAGTTCATATACAACCATGTGAATTTATAGCATAAAGATACTGAAATATTTTTCTTTCTTCAGCCTTATGAACAATAATCAAATTATATAAAAAATTTCATATAAAGAAGACTAGCAAATAATATTCATGGAAAGAGATTGGCATTTTTTATTTCAAAGAAAAGTCACAACAATTTTGCAGTATTTTCTCAGGCCTATTCTCTCACTTGATAACCAATTACCAGTCTAAGTGTTAGTTGAAGGAAAACTTAACTCGCAACACTGGGGATTTTAACTTCCGTTTTCTCACTTATGCACCTTATTCTAGATTTTAGTTAAGTATATGAATAACAACTACTAATGTTCATCTTGCCATCTGAGAGGAAATACATGAGTGTTATGGGGGAGGTAATAATACAAAAGTCTCATCTTGAATGGGAATTTTACTATGGCTTGAATTAGTATTTCCAATATAAGAGGAAATTTTATTCCCTAAGCACATGACATCTGTTCATACAGAGATCCAAACCTTCACTTCATTTTATCTAGACGTGCAAAACTTACGCTTGCACAAATTGGAAGGTTCACTAAGAACGGTGCTTAAATAGTTCAGGTAACTCTGCCTGACTTCACAAACTCCCTGCACAAGATGCACTTTAAAAGATATATGTAATTTCTGAGTAGCTGCAACTGCATTTTGAATCACCCTGAGTGTCCAATGGCATGTCTTCATGTAATTGGATGTCCATGTAATAATGAAAGTCAAGGATGAATCCTGGAGAATGCTTTTTCTCATTGGATAGCTGGAATTTTGCATGATTTCAAGTATTTTCTTATTAAAAGCCTGAATTTTGAGTCATTCTGTCATTGCATCAATATGTAATTGAGATGTTTGGAGCAATGCTATGTTTATGATTTTAATTATCTTTAAGTTCTGCATCGATTCCTCTTCTACACCATGATTTTTACTGGTTTTGTTATTCTGAAATTCTATTTTTTTCTCATGCACAGTATAACAACTCTTCTACTGTGTTGATCTTAATCGATGTATTTAATTTAAAATTTAGTACTTTACCCAGTGTTCATTACACCATGCAGTTATAGCCTTAACAAAGCATTAGTGCTGCTGTTTTTCTCATTAAATATTCCTAAAGGCACTTAAGAACCCATGTATTTTTCTTCATCACTGTTGCTGCTTCGTTCCAAGAAAAAAAGGGACTTTAACCTTGTATAGTTTTTCTTCCTAGCTTGCTCGGTATGTTAACTTTATTTTCCCAAAGGTTCTAAGCACTTTCAGTCCTGTTGTGTGTAATTCACAAATTTCTCAGAATGACATTTCTGTAGTAATCAAATTCTTCATACCTAGTCCTGAAGAAAAGCCATATTAGAGATCAAACATGCTTAGCTCTGTGTTGTCTCATCAGCAAATGACCTCAGAGAATGAGATATATTAAATTAGTCCTGTAGAAAATAGAGACCATATAATAATAGAACTTTGGGGGTTGGAAGGGACCGTTAAAGGTCGTCTAGTCCAACCCTCCTGCAATGAACAGGGACATCTCCAATTAGATTAGGTTACTCAGAGACCAGTTCACCTGCCTGAGTGTTTCCAGGGGTGGGGCTTCTATAACTGGTCTGGTCAACCTGTTCCAGTGTTTCACCAGCCTCGTAAAAAATTTCTTTCTCACATATAGTCTGAATCTACCCTCTTTTACAGAATCACAGAATGTTAGGAGTTGGAACAGACCTCTGGAGATCATCTAATACAAGTCCCCTACTAGAGCAGGTTCACCTAGAGCAGGTTGCACAGGATCACATCCAGGCAGGTTTTGAATAACTCCAGAGGAGACTCACAGCCTCTCTGGGCAGCCTGTTCCAGTGCTCCAGCATATTCAAAGTAAAGAAGTTTTTCTTGATGTGCAGGTGGAACTTCCTGTGTTTCAGTTTGTGCCTGTTGCCCCTTGTCCTGTCACTGAGCACCACTGGAAAGAAACTAGCCCTTTCTTCTTGACACCTGCCCTTTTGATTTTGACGAACGCTGATGGGATCCCTTCTCAGTCTTCTCTTCTCCAGGCTAAACACACCCAGGTCTCTCAGCCTTTCGTTGTAATAGAGGTACTCCAGTCCCCTCATCATCTCTGTAGCCCTCGGCAGGACTTTCTCCAATAGTTCCTTGTCTCTTTTGAACTGGAGAGTCCAGAACTGGACACGATACTCTGGAAGTGGCTTCACTAGGGCAGAGTAGAGGGAGAGAACAACAAAGCTTCCCTATGAGGATGTTATTGGAGACAGTGTCAAAAGCCTTGCAGAAATTTAGGTAGACAACATCCACTGCTCTCCTCTCACTTGTAATAGAGGTACTCCAGTCCCCTCATCATCTCTGTAGCCCTCGGCAGGACTTTCTCCAATAGTTCCTTGTCTCTTTTGAACTGGAGAGTCCAGAACTGGACAAGATACTCTGGAAGTGGCTTTCCTAGGGGAGTGCTCTCCTCTCACTACCCAGCCAGTTATGCCATCATGAAAGTATAAATGCATCATCCCTTGTCCTACTGGAAAAGGTTGTCCCCATCTTTCTTATAAGCCCCTTTTAGGTAATGAAAGGGCCCTGGACTTTCTTTTCTCCAGGCTGAACAACCTCCTCTCTGTCAGCCTTACTTCGTAAGAGAGGTGCTCCATCCCTCTGATTGTTTTTGCGGCCCTCCTCTGGACCCGCTCCAACAGGTTCATGTCTTTCTTGTGCTGAGGAATCCAGAGCTTGATGCCATACTCCAGGTAGGGTCTCACCAGAGCAGAGTAGAGGAGGAGAATCACCTCCCTTGACCTGCTAGCCACACTTTTTTTGATGCAGCCAGGATGCAGTTGGTTTTCTGGCTATGAAATCAGACAGAGCTTCTGGAACAGGGAGAGTGCATGTACAGAATTTTTCAAACGTCTCAGTTATTCATAAAATCTTCAAGTTCAGACTATACAAAAAAAAAAAGAGTTGGTCTCAAATCACTTTTATTTGCCTTGAAACCTTATCTGATTTCATAGATTGTTTACAACAAATAGCCCTTATGCTGAGAAGTCGTCAAAAAGTGTCATTCCAGCATGAAATGATTCCCATGTCTTTGTCTTCTTTGACATTACTGGGGTCTATAGGTAAATCTAAGCTCATTTATTGCAGCAAGAGTTTGTAGGACTGTCCCTAAAATCTGAACCTGTGCATCATAAGAATTTTTGCTGTCTAATGTCTCCAGGCTGTGGGAACAAATACAGCTGTTTCTTTTTCCAGCCATCTGTCTAGACTGAATGAGAAAAATACTCTGACAACTTACAGCAATCTGTGACATTTAGTACCAGCGTTGTTCATGATTGAGAGTAAAATTTAATAAAAACCAGAACTTAAGGCCTTTTGCTCTGGTTATAAATGACTATTTAGTTTGAATCAAGCCCTTTATTGTTGATACTCATGTCATAACATAATTTATTAATGTTTTGGAAATGACTGGTTTTCTCACATCTAAAGTGTGAATATTCAGACTATATATATGCAACTTTTTGGACTGACCCTTAAGCAGTGAAAAACCAAAAAAAAGCTGATTTAATTTAATAATTAATCCCCAACAAATGAATAATTAAAAATGAAAGATAAATAACTGCATTATCTAGTGGCACAGTTATATATTATCTGTAATGAACATATCTAACCCTTTAAAATCTCCAGATGCCATTAACAGTTATTCTCAAATAGTCTTTCTGAGTTTGCAGTCAGATGTCTTGTTCCAGATGTGGCTTAAATGGTTAAAAATGTTAGTTTATAGCTTATCCCAGGATGTCATCACCTCTGAGAGTTATCACCACCTCTATTTGCCAATGTAAGAGCACAGTCAGTCATTATTAATTTGCTTCTGTAAAATTATCTGGGCTAGAAAACACTCCTACTATTAGCTTATGCTAATGTGGAGTGGGGATACCTTGCTTAAGCCAACAGATCTGAGGGGTGTTAATGGGAAGAAAAGGGTGGTGAGGAGGGGAGAACAGTATTGTCTTAACCCAGCTGAGCTGCAGCCAAAAAAAAGCACATCAGTTCATTGTCTTATACAATCCCAAGGACATTCTTATACTCTACTGTTCCCTGCATTTAAGTAATGCTAGCTGGACCAGGAGATGCCTGGTTCATAAAATAACCTGTGGATAAATTATTTGCATTAAGTTTTATTCTAGCATATTATTGCATCACTTTAAGTTTGGTGGTCAAGAAAGAGAACTCAAAAAAAGAGTCAGAAGCACAGGATCATTTTGGATAGTCAGTATATCTGCTCAAAGTGATATAGCTATGTTGGATTTCTGTTGAGGAACACCAAGGAGACAGGAATCACATGTAATTTCAATGCTTACAATTAATGACAGTTTCTAGATGATTTTAGATATTAATTTAAATTGAAATGAGCTCTCTTGTGCCACAGGACTAATATAAATCTGTTGAAGCTCTGGGGTAGGAAATGTAATTCTATAGGAAATGTAGCAAAGGGTAGTGTTTTATGTCATTTTAACAATCTCCAAAGTTAAGAAACTCTGGATCAAATTTATACTGTTTTTATCATGTGAATCTGATGGGTTTTAGCTCATTTAACCCTATCAGTGTAACTGATTTTACAAGAGTATTCCTCAAACTGCCGTGATATAAACACAATCAAGATCGAGTCCCACAATTGAACTGGAAGGATAGTAAGAGTGTAAATCAGAGAAAGTTTAAACCTTTTACTTTCTGAACTCTAAACTTGGTTTAAAATAATTATACTAATTTTGGAAAAAATTTAATTCTATATTTCAAACAGTTAAAATGACATGCAGTCTAACATCACCAGTTTTAATGGAATTAACAGAGAAATTAATCCCTATTTTTTTTTTTATTCTGCTACTTGTGCCAATTGAATTCTAACAGCTGCATAAAGACTTTAAGCAGTAACTTAAGGTGAAAATTCTTGTGATTAATTGTTTCTAGAATCACTCTTAGCATAATAAATACATAAATATTAGATAGTTTTTCAGTATGTCTTCTTGTATTTGATATTACAAAAAGTAATAAGGTAAATTAAAGATCAATTTAAACATACATTAATAGAACACAGGCAGGATGTAATGCTTTCATTTGGAAAAGGCAGTGCAATTAAAAAGAGGCAGCTGTTGTGGATACCTTGAGGTTTAATGGGGAAAGCTATAAATCATTATTTATAGTGACAGAGTGCAATTTCTTGAAATGGATCAAGCCTGAATTAAACCTGCTGCAAAAGCCCACTTCATAATTTTTTTTATGTACTTCTCTATGATCTGCAAAATGCCACTTAAATGATATCCAGGGATACAATTTGTACTTCTCATGAGAAAAGGAAAACAAAGCTAAAGAGATTGTAAAGCGCATTCCAGTCATCAATTCTTCCTCACAATACCTATAAAGACCCTTTTTACTGCAGTTATTTTTTTTACACTAGCATTGGACATTTCAGGATATATCTGGGGTCTTTGAACTTCATGGGATCGTATATCTAGGAGAAGCTTTGTACCATAGACTAGTAAAAGATAGGGAACAGTATTATTTCAGAGATGATCTTCAGAGTGAGAATGTATACGAAGGTATAGAGAAATGTTTATGTGGGGGGGAGAGCATTCGGTTTACCAGAACAGATTTTCACTGGCAGCCATTCGCTCCTCTTGATGAAAGAGTTGAGCAGAAATTTAACTGTTAGGTAATGTAACAGCAATTACGAATGCGTTAATGATCCTTATGCAAAAATAATGCAAGGACAAGTCGTAGAGACAAATTATCAATATCTGGCCTTAACCCACAGCAAACGAGTGTTAGATTGTCAATGGAATAACTTGGGACAGTCTTGGGTAATATCATATTAGCCTCTTGATGAAATTGTCAAAGCATAACTCCTGACAGAATTTTTTACCTCCTGATGCTTTCAGTGTCCTGTTGCACGGCAGTGTAGCTTCAGTTCTGGAAGGCCCAGCATGCGAAGTCTTCAACACCTCCGTGTTCTTCCACCTTGCTGGAGTGAGAAAAGTATTCAGCAATGTTGCAAAGATGATTTTCTTTTATGTATGCTCATATAATGGCAACCAGAAGAGGAGACTGAGGTGGTATCTATATCTTCTTCAGTTACCAGTGGCCTCATGCAAGGTAAGCTGTTACTCAAAAAGTGAACTTACGCAAGTAAGAAAATATCCATTCTATTGGAAATTATCTTTTAAGTCAAAACCAAACTGTATGTCATTTTCAGCATCATCTGTCTGTGTCAAAATCTGAGTGAAAAAGGTTACTGGGGTTTATTTCAGTGCTGACAGCCAAGCAGAATTACCACTGGTTCTACAGGCAGGAGCACAACACAGATGAGGGCTCTCATTTTCAGAGCTGTTAGCATTCCAGGAACTGAGAAAGCATGGAAAATAACCTCAAATATGTAAAAAAAAAAAATAGAAATTATTAAAATTCAGGAAATTATTTAAACAGATAAACCACATAGATAAAACCCCAGATACTAAATATTGAGCAAGATGTTCAGTTTCCTAATCCATTTTGATAGCCTATTCAGGCTTTTAAATCCACAGTAGGAGAGGCAGACACACGCAGTCATTTTAAAATTTAGTTACACATGGTTAAAAACATAGCATTCCGCAAAATGGATAAAACCTGAGAAGTTTCAGGTTTCATCCTCATTATCTGAGTTGTAGAATGATAAGCAGGGAAAGATGCCATGTAACTGTGAAATGACTTTAGTAAATTGAAGCATTATGGTTATATATAGAAAAAGGAGATTATTGATTGCTCAAACAAAGATTTGAGACTTCATTGAGAAGTGATTGTCAGATCCATGGATAAAGGGAACATGTGAATGAAAATACATGTGCATATATATGTATAAGAAAGAAATAGCTCAGTTTGTTTCACTTTTCTTTAAAACCAACATTCAAATCATGCTTTAAGTGAGCCTGGGCTGTGCATTCTGAGTTTCTTACAAGACATTGTGATGGGTTGGCCCTGGCTAACAGCCAAGCACACCTACCTGGCTGTTTGCTCGCTCCCCCTTCTCAGCAGAATGGGGGAGAAAAGAGGACGAACAGGAAGGGGAAAGCTCATGGGTCAAGATGAAGGCAGGGGGATTGCTTAACAGTTACTCTCATGATCAGAATAGATTCAACTTGGAAAAATCAACCTAATCTATTGTTAATCAAAATAAATATGTAGTTACTAATTTGAGTAGTGGGAAACAAAAAAGACAAACATTAAATCTATTCCCCACCATGGCCCCCCTTTCCCATGCTCAACATCATTCTTCCATTCTTGACTCTTCCACCCAAGTGGAGCCGGTGTTAGGGGGAGTACAGTCAGTACATGGCGGTTTCTCTCTACTGCTCCTTTCTCCTTGTGCTCTATGCTCCAGCATGGACCCTCCACAAACTGCAGGGGATATCTGCTCTGCCACGGAGCACCTTCCTCCTCTTGTGGCTTTGGTCTTCCGTCTGCTGTTTCTCACTCTTTCTGTTCCATTCTCCTCACTCTGTCTGACATTTAATGCCTTTTTCAACATATATTTTCATGGAGGTACTGTCAGTTTGACTGATGTGCCTAGCTGTGTCCTGTGGTGGATCCAATGGAACCAACTGGACCTGGCTGTGTCTGGCATGGGGCAGGCCCTGGCCTCCCACAGAGGCTACACCCTCCGCCCCCCA
>NW_010401625.1:16891-37256 GCF_000710305.1 Buceros rhinoceros silvestris
TGCAGCCCACCTGGCTACCACCTTGCCATTTGCCCCCAAAACACATATGGGAAACTGTTATGAAAAAACTCTGAAAGTTAGAGCTGGAAAAGTTTGTAAAATTTTAATCGTATGAGAAATTCAGTTTCTTTCCAATTTTTTTGTTTCTTTCTGGTATACATGTTGCTTTGCATTGAATGTGAAAGCCGAAACTGATGTCAGGAAAATCGAGCAGGCAGGAGATGTACCAGTGTATAGCTTCACCTTGGGGCCAAAAGAGAACAGAACAACATGACCGGCTTCTCTTGGTGTGTAGAGGAGTCAATGAGCTACTGAATCCTCTGACAGAAACTTCAAGGCCTGGTAAAAGAAAACATAGGCCTGGTAAAGGAAAACATCTGCTATCAAGGAAGGCTGCAAGATAAGGAGGATTGAAGTCCAGAACATCTGCAATAACTGGGGTAAAGGCGGCAGAGGGAGATCGTGACATCCAACTCAGTCCAAGCCCCTGACTCACTATAACTCCCTACCCTGCAAGCATGCCTAGTAAAATTTAGATGCACTAGCACTTTAAATGGAAGTGAGAAATTAATTAGCCAATTAACTTTAAGACAAATAATTGTAATCACTATGTAGAAACATAGTAAATAATAATTATATTAACTACACTAATTCAGATTGTATAAATGAATGAATGCTTTTGTGATTGAAGAGCTGGTTTTGTGGGATACCACCTAGCTCCCAGCTTTGCAAACCTGCAATAAATTCCTCTACCCTGTGTGTGCATCGGCTTTGTGCACTGGATAAAGAACCTGCTTTTGGGACAGCAAAACTGCAAAACCATGATATGATTGGTTAAAATTTAAATTACGTGATCCAGAATACAGCTGTGTGGCTGAGCCTTTGTTTTCAGAAAACATGATTTCTTTTATTCCTTTGTACTGCTAATTGAAATTGCTATTTTTCCTCTCTCCACCAAAGTTATTCTGAAATCTAACACTAATTAAGAAAAGAGAGTATATCACCCCTGAAAAACTTAAAGATTTTGATTTTTAATAGCTGAGCTGCAATGAACCAATTACTTTTATTGTTTAGTGCTCAGACTTTAACCACTTTAAAAAATGCTGTTATAAACATCAGTTGTTTATGATCCTGCTGTTGTAAGATGCAATACTATTTGCAGCGTGGTAGGTATTTCTTCTCTGGTGACTGAGATAAATCATATACCTCTGCTTGAAAGCTTTTCAGTAGAATTTTGTGTTTCCTGCCATTAGCAGTGAAGCTGAAGGTCCAATCACATCCATTTTGATGCAGGAGTCTGTTCTTCTAGTTCACCTTTGCAGCAGCTATTAGGAAAAAGCCTTGGGTTTTAGTCAGTGCACTAAGTATTCTGTAAAGATTAGTAATCACTCAGCTGTAGCCTGCTAGCTAGAGAAACAAAAAGACTCTGTGTTTGAACTTTTCCAATAGGAAATTCAAAATCTTAATACTACAAGATTGGCTTACTTACAGTTTTAAAGTAAATATCACCAAAATGTTCTGCTATAATGCTGATTAATGAGAGGAGGGGAGGGGTGGAGAGGGAGAGGAGAGCTATAAGGAAAGAGAGATTCATTTGCTGTCCAGAAGAAAAGGTACTTCACACAGAGAGCACAGTGGAACCAATGTGCAGAAAAGAAGCAGTCAGAGAGGAAATCTAATGCAGGAATGAAATGAGTGCTAGATGTGCTGGGTAAGATAAAGGTTGGACAAAGCAAATTTAACACCTTCACTAGACTAGCTTAGTCTTTAACAAAATACAAAACTGTTAACAAGAGAAAATATCTCCAATTGTCAACAGCAGATTAACCACAAAATTAACCGATCTTTTCCTCGAGATAAAAGCTGCAAAATCTCCACGAAACTTTCCCAATCAAGTCCTAAAATAAGAAAAAAGCCTTAGGGAGAAAATATCAATGCTAATAGTAAAAGAGAAAACAGCCCTATTGGGACACAATGAAAAGTAAATTTCTCACAAGTAATATTCAAGTACAACTGATCTGAATGAATGAACTGATACAGGAGTCTCCAAATTTAAAGAAAAAAAAATCAAACAAAAGATAGTAAATTGTGTTATGAATAATTAGATGCTCTGTGGTATTGTATCAGTGAGTTGTCCTGTATAGTGGAACTTAGGTACGCAGTATGTTTCTTAGTCTTTTTCTACTGTAAAGAAAAGAAGCATTTATCTTTCCTGCAGTTATGGGCTTTAGTCCTTCTTGGGCAATTAAGAACAAGTTCAGTCATTAATACAAAGAATCCTGGGTTTAAGTACCTCGAAAGTATGAATTTTTTTTTTTCCTTTTTCCTCCTCCCAAAGAGTTTTTTAACCCTCATCTTTTTTTTTAGACACCCTTCTCGTATATTCAGGGCTGAAGTGTGCTCATTATCACTTCCTGATATTTTTGTCCTTTGTGTTAAATGAAGACCTATTAATAAAATTTATGAAATATCCATAATCTATCAACCTATGAATTGTTTTGCATTTTATGTAAGTATACTGTGTATGTACTGTATACAGCAAAAAAGATGTAGGTAAAGGGGGGTTTTGGTGGAAGAGATGTATTACCTTGAAACAAATGGAAGTTTTAATTTCTATCAAAGAGAATAGAAACCAGATCAGATAGAAGAGATTATGTCTAATGTTACTGCCACAGAAACATTGGCAAGATCACAATACTCTAGGCTTTATGCCTACTATGCATTCAGTAGCATGTTTGCAGCATCATCAGCAACATCCAAAAAATACATTATGTGCCTCTGCTGGCTTTGGATTCCAAGCTAGGTTCTGGGGATATTTTAAAAAAGGGGAAGAAGGCGGAAGAAAAAAAGAGAAAGTAAGAGTCAAGAAGCCCTTCACCCATGTAATGCTTGAAGTAAGAAATACCTGTATTGCCCTGCTAGTGATTAGAGCAGGAGTAACTACTGCAAAATTAAATGACTGGGTGAACTGAAATTGGCTGGGATGGAGTTAATTTTCTCCATAGCAGTCCATATGGTACCGTGGTTTTAGGTTTGTGACTAAAACAGTCACCAAGCTAATGTTTTAGCTATTGTTGAACAATGCTCACTATAGCATTTAGGAGAGCATTTAGGAGAGTGCCTGTCTCCTCCTCTCTCCCTCCTGAACTACTGGATGTTGTAAAAGAAGGGCTCCACTGGGTCCTCTGATGCCCACTGTGGTAGTGCAAAAACGCACTAATGGAATGATAGATATTTAAACAAAACAATACTGGCAAAACTTTTTATGTGCATATAGATATGTATTTACATATCTATATACATGTAGACAGGAAATCCTTTAAAAGAACAGACTCTTTAGGAAAGAACATCTTAGAAGGAAAGAACATCTTAGAAGGAAAGAACATCTTAGAAGGAAAGAACATCTTAGAAGGAAAGAACATCTTAGAAGGAAAGAGGCCTAAGCAATGTATAAGGTTCTTTGTTTAAATAGAACTTCAGTGACTGGAAAAAAAGCCCTTATTTATGGATGATGAGATGACTAAATCCAGGAGGAACTTTATGCATGTGAATCTTGCACTGAAACCAATTACTACTGATCAGTGTCCTGATTTAGAAACCTCACTTAAAAGAAGGTTCTTGCCCATAGGTTCCTCTCTGTCTCCCTCACCATGTCCTCCTGATCACCCTGACATTGAATCCTCTTATTCCTGTTCCTCGACTTTCTCTCTAGAAACCAAACTAAATGGTTGAAACAGATCAGGTGAGATTGTGAACCCCACAAGATGACAAAATACTTTAAAACAAGTCACTAGCATTCCTCAACCCATCTCTTCATGAGATTTATGTGTGTAACATTGATGATGAACAGCAGCATCAGTATAGAATGAGCAAATGGTCTTCTCATGCATTTTTCCTCCCTTTGACTATTACAGAAACCAATTCTCAAAGACTTATGGTCCATGAGTATAGTTCCACTGAATTCAAGAGCAGAATATATGTTTGCATTTATTCAGTGTACAACCCCTTCAGGTTTTTCATGCATGGACAGATGCAGACAAATAAAAGCTTCCAGAATCACAGAGGTCCTGCTCTCTAGGGTGGTTTTCCATGGCTTTTTACATTCCAGCCTTCCAAATTTTATTTTATTTCCATTGAAATTACTGGGGAATTTGAAGGATGCTTTTAAGGCCTGTTATTCATCGTGAGATTAATGGGGACATTCAGCCTCAGATCAACAAAGTACGCATCTGGGGATGAAGAAAAGTTTGTGAGCTCTGAAGATCTTGTTCACTAGAAGGGAGGAATGTTAGCTGGTGCTCCAGTAATTAATGGTTAAATTACCCCTGGGTAGTAGGTAGTAGGTAGCATAACTTTACAATCTGGTAGCTTTAAATTTTATGTCTAATTGTAGCAGTGGGAGTTAGAACACAGGATGAAGACATAGTGAAATTACCATAGGGAGGAACAGACTAATGAACTAAGTCCAGGAAAAGTTATAGCTATATTGCTGTCAGCTTGAAAATCTGTAAATAACAACTTTGAAAATCACTGAGGACACTAGACAATGGATTTTATGTGTATATAAGCACGAAAAGTGGATTGGGAGGAATAAATAAATTTGCTATATTGTCAAGTATGTACTTAGAAAAAACCACTTGGTCATCATTTAATCTCCTTAGCACACCTTTTTAATCTTATTTGCATTTTTAATGCAAAAAACCGACAGAATATCTCTTCAATCATACTGAATTGGTTTGTGTCAAATAGTGGATATACAACTTTGTAAGTCTTTTAATTCTTCGGCAAAAAGCTTAGAGGAAAGCATAATTTCAAAGTCAAACTTCCCCAGTTTTATTAAGAATTCTGAAATCTTGGTGTATTGAATAGTAATGCTAAAACAGCTTTTTAATGGAGTGGCCTGTTGTGGTTTAAGGCACAGCTGGCAACACAGAACCACACAGCTGCTCTCCACTTATATACCATCATCTTCCTAGGTACTGTGGGCTTTTACACGGATTATCACTCTATCAGCTACGTCAGCCATAGTAGTTTCACCTGTATCAGCAGTACTAGTTTCTGCTTTACCCAGACCTGGGTGTTGCGTAGCCTGTGAATCATTGCAATAGCAGAGATTCCATTAGTTTATTGGTCAGCCTGAGCCATGAGCTCAGTCCTTACCATTTCAATTCTTTTCTAATATCTTGTCCTTTTTGCTGCAACTGGAGCCATTTTGTGCTGTACACCACTGTAATGCAGGAATAAATTATTTTCCCTCTGTCCCTACAGCCTTTGTTGTAATTACAACCCATCCTATGTCCCCATTTAGTTTTGGCTTTAGGTTAAAAAGCCATCAGTCTTGTCTTCCTGTGGACCTCTGACCACCTGCTGATCTCTAAGTTGTATCCGGTTAGTTCCCATCTTTCTTGGACTGCAGTATCCAAGTCTGCTCTATTCATGAGGGTTGTACCCATGATAATCAGAGCAGGGTACAGGTGTTTAGACTCTGATGCTTTATAATTCTCATATCCTTTTCTGCATATCTGCTACCTAGGCAAGTTTTTTTTTTTTTCTAGATTGTCCCACTTAACCTATGAGTATTTGGCTGCTGTTGGCCAAGTGTAACATCTTGCACCAATTTCCAGTTTATCATCAACACATTGTCCTGCAGTTTAGGTTCCATCCAGCTTACCTTAATGCAGATTCACTAAGCATCCTCTGCCCCAGCATCCATGTCATTAATGAAGTCATTGAACAGATCCTAACTCAGTACAGCCTTCTGAAAGTTCCCCCAAACTCTCTTAGAATTACATTATGTTAAATGCCCTCTGGTTATGGTTATCCAACTAGTTTTGCAGCTACCATGTAGCAATTAAATCAACTTCAGCTTCCTGGCTTCTTTTGAATGTATATTATGATGTTGAAGTCTATGATGCATACTGCTTCTGCAGAATGTTTGCAAATAGTTTCCTGGAATATTTATCTCACAGTTTTCTCAGAGCTAAGCATAAACCGGCTGTATTTCTTTAGTTCCCCTTTGCTTGCTTGTTAGCATCACTAGCATTACATTTATGCTTTTCCAGTCTTTCAGTGCCTGACCGCTCCTCAATGATTTTGCGAAGAGATTGTTTCTATGCGTTTAAAGATCATTTTTAAAGTATCTTGGGAAAAAGTTCATCAAGTCTTAAAGTTTTGAAAATATGAAATGTAATGTTAACTTTTCCTTCTCTGTTCTGGGCTGATACTTGATCACATTTTGTTATTATTAATTAGTATTAGGTAGCTACATGCTTCCAATTTATTGTTTTAATGAAGACTGATGCAATAACATGAAACATTTAGCTATCTGATCATCACCTATCACTTACTATGTTTTTCTCCACTCAATACCAAATTAACAGTTTCTGTTTTTCTAACTATGAATGTATTTAGTTAACTTCTATATATCACAGGATTTTACATTTCAACTGTTTATCCCTGCATTTTGCCAATAACTGGTATGACTATATTGAGGCCGTTTTCACAAAAAGGTTTTACTGGGTATAATGTGAAGATATTGAGAACTGGATAATAATAAATTTCCTCAATAATTCATTACAGTGTTGGATCACACAAAAGATGACTAATAATCTGCGTTTTATTTACAGTGTGAGTTTTTGTGATTTAAGCCTCCACTTATTCTCTCTTTGGCACTTTTCCTTTGCTAGATTAACTACCAGCATTTTCTTTGGGTGAATCACTTCTAAGCTGTTATCAAGTCATCTTTCAATCTACATTTCTTTTCTGAGAAATTGGTCTGAATTGTCCTTGCAAAGGTCTGCCTCCACCAATACATCTGTAAACCTACCTGGTTTTTATTCACTGTTTCCTATTGATGTATATTCTAGGATAAGATTAACCCAGTTCTATGAAGGTGGTTAAAGGAGTGGTCAAGGTGGTGAAAAGTGAGTGTAAAGGGTAAAAAAGAGCTGACTGTAAAGTATGAGATAAGATAACTAGTGCTGAAAATGTGAGAGGGAAAGCTAGAAGAGGAGTGAGGCAATAGGAGTTCTTGTGCTGAGACTAAATAAAGAGTGTAAAGATGACTTCAGGTTTCTTCTGCTTCCTTTTTTTTCCCCTTCTCTTTTTCTTTTTGTCTGTCTAGCTTGAATTTTGGATTATGTAGGTTAAAAAATTTTAAATTTCATTAGTATCACAAAGATTTGGCTATAGGGGATCCTCCTGCACTTGTCTAGTGATGCTCAACTACCTCTCTGAAACGGCTGTACACCAATGGACGCAGCATGGTGAATAGAGAGGAACAATCAGAAATCTGTGTGTGGTCACAGGGTCATCAGTTCATTGCGATTACAGACGCATGGTGGGATGGCTTGCATGACTGGAATGCTGTCATGGATGGCTGTGTATTTTTCAGGAAAGACAAGCCAGCAAGTGGAGTTGGTGGTGGAGTTGCTCTTTATGTGAGAGAGCAACAGGAATGTATCGAGTTCTTCCTTGGAGGAGATGAAGAACGAGTGGAGAGCTTCTGGGTAAGAACTAAGGGGCAGACTAATATGGGAGACACTATTGTGGGTGTTTACTACAGGCCACCTGATCAGCAAGAGAAAGTTGATGAGACCTTCTACAGACAGCTGAAAGTAGTCTCACAGTCTCATGCCCTGGTTCTCATGGATGATTTCAATCACCCTGATATTTGCTGGAAACTCTACACAGTCAGGCACACACAGTCCAGGAAGTTCCTGCAGAGCTTTGATGACAACTTTTTGACGCAGGTGGTGGAGGAGCCAATGAGATGTGCTGCTGGACCTTGTACTAACAAAGAAGGTTTTGTTGAGGATGTGAAGGTTGGGGGTAGCCTTGGCTGCAGTGACCATGAGATGGTAGAGTGGTAGAATTCAGGATTGTGTGTGGAAGACAGAGCAACAAATAGAATTACTACCCTGCACCTCAGGAGAGCTAACTTTGATATCTTCAAGAAACTACATGGAGAAATCCCATGAGTTAAGGCTCTAGAAGGTAAAGAGTTCAGGAGAGCTGGTTAGTATTAAAATCACTACTTCCAAGCTCAAGATCAATTCATCCCTGAGAGTAAGAAGTCAAGCAAAGGAGACAGGAGACCTGCATGGATAAGCAAGACACTGCTGAAAAACTCTAATGGAAGTTTACAGAACGTGGAAAAAGGACTGGCCGCTTGGGAGGAACACAGGAATATTTCAGAGTGTTCAGAGATGCAACGAGGAAAGCTAAGGCCCATCTGGAATTAAATCTGGCAAAGGATATCGAGGACAACAAGAAGAGTTTCTCTGAGTACATCAGTAGCAAAAGGAAGACTAGAGAAAATGTGGGTCTGCTGCTGAGTGAGGTGAGTGCCCTAGTGATGGAGGATACAGAGAAAGTGGAGTTACTGAATGCCTTCTGTGCTTCAGTCTTTACTGCTAAGGCTGGCCCTCATGAGGCTTTGGAGGAAGGGGAGAAAGTCTGGAGAAAGGAAGACTTTCTCTTGCCTGAGGAGGACAGGGTTAGAGATTATTTAGGCAATACGGACAGTCACAAATCCATGGCCCCTTATGGGATGCACTCATGAGGGTTGAGGGGTCTGGCAGATGTTGTTGATAGGCCACTCTTCATCATCTTTGAAAGGCCATGGTGAACAAGAGAGGTGCTCGAGCACTGGGAGAAAGCCAATGTCAGTCCAGTCTTCAAAAAGGGCAAGAAGGAGGACCAGGAAACTACAGGCTGGTAAGCATCACCTCCATCACCTAGTAAGGTGATGGAACAGCTCAGTTTGGAAGTTATCTCTATGTGGAGGAGAAAAAGGTTATCAGGCATAGTCAGCATGGATTCACCAAGGAGAAATCATACCGCAATCTGAGAGCCTTTTATGATAGCATGACTAGCTGGGTAGCTGAGGAGAGAGCTGTGGGTGTTTTCTACCTCAGCTTCCGGAGGTAGACAGCTTCAGACACTGTCTGCTGTAACATTCTCATAGGGAAAGTTAGGAGGTGTGGGTTAGATGAGTGGACAGTGAGGTGAACAGAGAACTGGGTGAATGACAACTCAGAGGGTTGTGATTAGCAATGCAGAGTCTGATTTGATGCCTGTAGCTAATGGTGCTCCCCAGGGGTCAGTTCAGTTCAACAGGCACAAACTGAAACACAGGAAGTTCCACCTGCACATCAAGAAAAACTTCTTTACTTTGAGTGTGCTGGAGCACTGGAACAGGCTGCCCAGAGAGGCTGTGAGTCTCCTCTGGAGTTATTCAAAACCTGCCTGGATGTGATCTTGTGCAACCTGCTCTAGGTGAACCTGCTCTAGCAGGGGACTTGCAGTAGGTGATATCCAGAGGTCCGTTCCAATCCCTACCATTCTCTCATTCTGTGATTCTGATTCTGTGATTTACAAAATAACTGCTTAAAAATAATTTCTAAACACATATGATGGTATTATGTTTTAAAAGAATTCCTTTAATCTGTTCCTAAAACACTGCTTGTATCATATACATTTAGGCATTGTATACAGTCCATATGACACCAACTTTGATTTCAGGTAAATTTAGAAAAAAACATGGGGCCTTAATTCAGGACCAGGAACATATTAAGAAATTAATGAAAATAATACCCACGATCCCCCAGTTTCTTATTTGCCATCAATTTCACAGCTTATTCTCCAGTGCAGTGATAACTCAAGCTATCTATATTTGAATTAACATCTCAAGTCACCTCAGCAGTAATGTAAGAGGTCACATTGCAAAAACCACAGAGAACTACACAGGAGGGCTGGATTAGTAACATAAAACAGTTGAATCAGCCTCTCAGCGTACTTGGGACTCCAGTGCACTCCTAGGTTAATTAGGATCATTCGGCTGGCGTTATTTTCCTACTGGTAGATCTTTTTTGAATTTGAAGCCCTATTTAACCTGAGGTGGAAACTTAACTGTGTACATAAAAAGGGAATTCTCAGTGAGGTATAACTCTTCTTGTTCCACAAGCTAGCGTTGCACTGAAAACAAAAGAATGAAACAATCAAGTACTTCAGTAATGCTTATACTTCCATCAGCCCTCGATTTCTGTTTTACTTTATTCTATCATCAACCTCATTCATACAATAAAACACGTAATCAAAGCAGGGAGCTAAGATAAAAGTGAAAAAATGCACTAGAGTCTCCACTTTGTGGGGGTTCTTTTTGTTTTTTTTTTTTTTCTAACAGGCTTAGTCTTTGATCATTTCCCATTTGATCAAAGAGTGCTTTGATGCTCTTTGAAGAAGTACTGAATTATTAGAATAAAAATATAGAATTTGGTTCACATTTTCATCTGAAGAAAATAAATGAAAAAGCTGGATTGGTAGTTTGCAGTTGATATGTCTAAGGATGTACAAATAATTGAGAAAAACCCAAATAAAATAAGACTATAATCTAGTTAAAACCAAAGTGAAAACTAGAAAATAAAGTCATATACATAGTATGTTTCTTCTAGAACATGTGTCTCTAACTGCCAGTCAGACTGTGATAAATGTCTTCACCTTGGAAGGAAATTTATACTTATGAATATCAAAGTGCACAATGTATTGCAGATCCATGCCTGAACAATATTTACCACAGCTGGAACAATTTCATTGTGAAGAATGCTAGAAAGAACGGAAGAAAAGGCTAGGGAAAAGCAAGAGTATATTTAGCTTTCTATGTTGTTTGTAGAGTTGCATATAAGTGAGGGTGGATTTTTTTTGTGTTCTTGCTTTTTTGATGACTGAAGTGAAAATTGGTAGAAATGCTGTAGGTAAAGTTCAAACTTTTTTTCAAAGCCATCAAAATGAAGGGTAATTTGGTTTTGACAGTAAATATGCCTAACCAGGCATGGATAAAAATGAGATCTGTGCTAAATAAACAAATGTAAATTTGGGAAAGAAACTGCAAACAAACAAACAAAAACCAGACAGCCAGTTCTTGACCAAGCAGAAGACTTGACTGAGAGAGCAGAATATACCCTGAGGAAGGAGCAGAAAGGTGTTGCGTATTTGGGGGGATGGTTGCAGTGGGTTGAAAATTTACTTTCTTTGTCCCAGTAGTGCATAGAACAAAAATGCTCAAAACAAAAAAGACATTACAGCTGACTCCTATGCCACCTGCCCAGCAGGAAACAAATTATTGGAAGTAGCCTGAGGTGATGACTTGGAGTATTTTGCAGTTCTTTCAGGCCTCCTCCTCAGAAAATTACTGGAATTTCTCACTAACTGAAGTCATCTTTATCCTCCTAATAGTCTTTTTAATGAACTCTTGGAATACCAGGGAAATTCCAGGAGAGTGAAAAAGTGGTAATTTTTAAAAATAATAATATGAAGATGATCTGGATCACGTGAAGCTGCCTCAATCTAGATCCATGTGGACACATTAAAAAAAAAAAAAGGTTGTAATACACACAAATGTGAAGTGAAGCATTTAATAATAATGACCACTGAACATTTTACAGTGAGGAAAGATGCAGCTCTGAGAAAACTCTAGGAAATGGAACTATAAAGGTAAGTGAATGAAAGAAAATCACAACACAGGGTTGTGTCTAAAAGTGTTAATATCATTCTTACGTATTAAAAGTGATTAGGGGTGAGAAGCCGTTACCCAACTATCAACACTGGTGCAATCAAGAGTGGACTATTACATACAATCTCTTACTCAGATTTTAAGTGGATATTTTACAATTAGCACAGGTGAATAAAACCCCACTACTATAATTATTTAAAGTGACATAAAAAAAAATTCTGTATTTGAGAGGTCAGTTGGAGGAATGAAACTTGCAGAGTTTGTCCACCAAATATTCAACCTAGATTAGTTTTGAAATTGATTATTAAATCATGATATATTCTGAGCATATACCCTCTGAGAATGAAAATGAGTTTCTTTGCTTTTAGTTGGGTTATTTCTACTTCTCAAATTATGAAGGAAATCCTTGTTCATATTCACTGATAAAGAGCTGGCACATTTTTAAATTTCTGTTCCCTCTGCTTTGAGTGGTTTTTTTCTCCTGTGGCTTTGGCTCTGAAGGCAGTGCTCTCTTGCTCTGTTTTCTTTGCAGGATTGCTTTTCTGTTGCCACAGATTTGATCTAAAAATGCTCCAGATGTTTTCTTGTTTGGTTATACTTGCTACGGGTGAACTTTCTTTGCAGTCAAACTCAGGGAATATGAAATAAACAGAACAATCAGTAGCAAGTTAGATTGAAGTAACAAGAATTAACATACAGAACAAAGAATATGATGTCCTCATAAAAAATATTTATTAACCTTTTGGGGGTATTATACAGATGTATGGTTGTGGGCGTGACCCCCCGGCCGGTCCGGGAAGCAGCCCTGTAAGCCTGCTGTCAGTCAACAGCAGGAGGTGTGTTGTTTAGGAGGAGACAGAGAGGTTGTGTCAATAGGTGATTGGAAAGCCAGCTCATCTCTGGAACCAATCCAAGTAAAGCACGTAAATCATAACATCCCACGGAAAACTATAAATCTATGCGATAAGAGAGAAACTACGCAGTTGCAACTCGCAGTATGTAGGTGCTGCAGCAGTTTGCTGCTGTTGTATTTCAATAAAGGCTTCGTGTGCACGCAAGCTGTTGTCGCATTGTCCTCCCCGACTATTCGTGATGTGTGGTGACCCACCACATATGGTAACTACTTTTTCTACTTTTTCTTGGAAATCCATAGAGTTTTCTGTAGGAAAATAAATTTTAGGAAAAGATAAATCCTCCTGATATTTCAAATGGTAAAGAAAACTCCAATAAAACTGGAAGAGAGCTTCTTGAAAGAAAATTTTATGAGAAATTATTGAATAATGTGGTTGAGATGAAAATTACAGGAAAATATAAAACATGCAGATTTCAACTTGAAGTAGAAATATAGTTCCATACAAATGTGTGCTATGTCATTGGGCCTTTTTAATAGTAGTATGGAGAATATGCTTAGGTTTTGATGCTAATCCCATCAAGGTTCATTTCTAGTTACTTCAAAGGATTCAGTATAATCTGCAAGCCTCTGGCCTACATCAGACCTACACTTACCCTAAGTAGATCACTTTCCGAGGCTGAAAACACACGAGAGAGAGACATTTTGGCCCAATGAAACCTGCTGAAAGCCTAAAGAACATGAATACCTGATGTTCTAAAAACCAGTCACAATACATACAGATATAGAAAATAATTTTCTTTCTGCGTTTTGAGAATGACAGATAATTCCAATTCACACATCTAGAAATGATTTACTGTGGTATTCTGGTCTCTTTTGTAAAAGAATAAAAGTAACATGTATATTCCCATACACATCTGCTAAATTGCTTTCATGTCTCTTTTCTGTTACAGAAAACCTATATCTTATTTCAACACATATTTATTTTTCATTTAGAAACTCATTATTTCTTCTGTGACATAGAAAATCAGTATTTTGGTTTCTGTGAAGCAAAACGTATAAGGCCTTAAGCTTGTAGTGATATGACTGTTCTTGCAGTTGTGTTTACATGAAGCAGCATTGATGCAATTGCTATCATGCTGAACCTAAATATATTTTTTCTTCTGATGTATGTCTGCAGAAGTGTCTAATAGTTACCTCTCCTACTGTATTTGAAGTTATCTTGGTGCCAAATTCCAAAGGCTCCAGTTTCTTATTACTGTCCAGTCCAATTTGTCAACCACCCTGAATTGATAAGTGCAAGATAGAAAGTTCTTGTTGCCCTTGAGACTGGTAAAACCGGTCTGGTCATCTGAAATTCAAACTAAAGTTTGTAGCTGGATATTACAATTCCATTTGGTGATTTTGGTTTTAAGCAGTGAATTGTTTTGTAAGTATTTTGAACCATAAGCAGAGAAAATAGATTTATGCTGAAAAATGTAGAAAGGTCTTAATATATTCTGAATAAAGATAAACACATTTAATTCAGCACACTGTATCTATCACAAACACAACTATTTTTGGTGGGGAAAACTCTACAAAAAACATTTTATCTCTTGTTGTCATGTCTTCAGGTCTCTGAGTAATCACTGACTATTTTGTTGGACATGAGCTGATCAGATACAGAAACGGGTTTACATGGTTAATCATAGCAAGCAAGCATTATCCTTGCCAGGCTGGTTCAGTATCTGTGTTTCTTGTGACAGAGGGTAGGGCTTGTAAGAAATGGATAAAACTAAAAGCACTGCCTGTTCTGAAACAGGCTATATATATTTTGGGCTAAACCAGAAAATATACGTTTTTCAGCCCCAATATTGATGAACTGTCTAGGGGCAACACAACTGTTTATATTTGAAGTAAAAAAATGTCCTCTATGTACAAAAAGTACATCCCAGGTTTTAGAAATAATGGATTATCCTTCTTTATTTAATGAAAAGATTATTGTAGAATATTTTGGATTGGAAGGTACCCGGATCACCTAGTTCCCACCCCTCATTGCCATGGTCAGGGACACTTTCCACTAGATCAGGTGGATCCAAAGCCTCATCCAGCCTGGCCTTGAACACTTCCAGGGATGGGGCACCCACAGCTTCTCTGGGCAACCTGTTCCACTGTCTCACCACCCTCAGTAAAAACTTCTTCCTAATATGTGATCTGAATTCACTTCTTTCAGTTTAAAACTGTTACCCCTCACCATATCGTTACACTCACTGATAAAGAATGGATGTGATTTATCCTGTGTAAACAGATATAAAGAGATTCATTATTCCTCTGGGCAGGACACCTTAGAGAGACGGTGCAGAGCATTTGATGACTTAGTCGTCTTTCCTTTCTCTCCCTTTCCGCAATACACAGCTGAACAGATAATTAACTCCAGCAAATCAAGCTGAAATACTGAAACTAGAAAAATAATCAAGTAAGAAATGGTAACAAGTTGCGAAAACTTGTAATTAATTCCCAGTCCTTCGCTTGGAGTTTAAAAAGAAATAGGGACATAAATGTTTCCATAAGTAATTGTCTTCCTATTCTGTTCTCCTGGTAGCGCAGCTTTTTGCTCTCTCTTGTCTCTGCCAGGGAACTTTCAAATCTGACCCTACATTAGTGAATCTCAGTAACAGAGTTATAGATTGTTGGCAATGTGAAAGCATTAGTTTCTTTGTCTATTGATCAATGCTGTGGCTTTGTCCATTAGTGATGAGGTAGAAAACATTCATAGAGATCCAAGATGTGCAATTTCAGCCAGCTTAGGAGTTCTCATATTTGCTCTCTAAGCATAATTATGTCTGTGCTTCTCTGTTCAAGCAGAGTGCTCCTAGAATGTGAAAGCAACAAAATGGATGCCCGGGAATCTGGAGGAAGGACATGGACGTGCGTCAAATGTCTTTATGTGTTTCTCCAGCTCTGAACTGGTTTAAGGGGAGCTCTGGCATTGCCAGCGTGACGTCTCAAATCTCGTAGATGAGAGACATGAAGGACAAGAGAGGACAAGCATCAGTCTGCTGAGGTTTTCATTTTCCAAGGTAAATTATGAGTGCCTGTACACTATGAGCTGAATGCATGTGATGCAACACACACACATAAACTAAAAAAAAAAAACCAAAACCAAACCAAACCCCAAAACAAAAACTAAAAAACCTGGATAGTTTTGTGCATTTTTCTTGAACTGAGCATAGTAATAAGGGCCATAAGTGAAGCTTTGTGATTGGTGACACAACAGCAGAAAAACCATAAAATAGAAACATGCTGAAGAACAAAGGGAGAAATCACCATCTTTTTTTTTGGCAGTCAGCATCTCTTCTACATAGCATAGCTTATACAAGGAAAAACGTCTGTGATAAAATATACCCTATTACATCCTTTACTTTTTATTGTGTTATGACAGCTGATAGACTCAAATTGCTGATTGTGGCCGGTTCAATGACACACTGTTTTTCTTTCTTCTCCTTGCCCTTCCCTTTCTGCTTTCCCCCACCTCTAAGAATAATTTAAACAGATTACCGCTACAAATCACGTGACAATTTCTCACCATATATATGTTCAGATAGATTATATTAATATGTATAGATTTACAGATGTAGATATGCTTGATTTTCAGTCTCCAGATTTGCTTGTACTATGCACACCTGTGCAGCCTACATATATCACCGTTGCTGCTATGTCACAGAATCGCAGAGAGTTGAGGTTGGCAGGCACCTCTGGAGATCATCTAGTCCAAACTCCCTCTCAAAGCAGGGTCACCTAGAATAGGTTGCTCACTGTTGTGTCTGGTCAGCTTTTGAAGGGAGACTCCACAATGTCTCTGGGCAACTTGTTCAGTGCTGTTGCTTTCACAGTAAAAAAACTAAAAAGTTTTTTATGTTTAAATAGAATTTCCTGTTTTTTATTTTGTGCCATCCTGTCTAGTCATTTGGTCCCGTGAAGAAAAGTCTGTCTCTATCTTCTTTACTGCCCTCTTCAATTTTTTTGTAAGCATTGAAAAGGTCTCCCCTGAGCCATTTCTTCTTCAAGATAAATAGTCTCAGTCTTTTCAGCCTCTCCTTGTATGACAGATGTTCCAGTCCCTTAATCGTCTTTGCGGCCCTTTGCTGGACCCACTCCAGTATGTCCCTGTCTTGTAGCTCAGAGGCACAGCACTCCAGATGTGTCTCATCAGGGCTGAACAGATGGGAAATATCATCTCCTTCAACCTGCTGATTTCCTAATACAGTCCAGCAGGCTGTTGGCCTTCTGTGCCACAAGGTCGTATGGGACTGGGCTGATGTTCAACTTGCTGTCTATCAGGACCCCCAGGTCCTTTTTTGGCAAAACTGTTTTCCAGTCAGTCTACAGCCTGTATGGGTGCACAGCCCATAGCAGAGCAGTAGGTCTTGGTCTACAGGGGTTTTCCTGAGGTGAAGAAACACCAGGAATGCAGAAAGAACTGCCAGGAGTTGGCAACTCTCACAGGAGCTGCTGACGAGGCAAGGGCGACCGCACTCACTCCTATAAAAGAAGCCCTTAGGGAGAGCAGCGACCAGAGTGAGCAAACAGGGGGGTCAGCCAGAGCTTGGCATGGCATTTTGCGTGGCTGTTTGCATGGCAGTTCGCACGGAAGGGTGTGCAGGAAGGACACTGAAAGCTCTGCCTGCTCTGACCAGAGAGGGATGGTTTCCACCTGGCAGAACACCACGTGGAAAGGCCATGGCCATGGCTCTGCACCCACCACCACTGATGCAGCTGCCCAGCCGGAGCTCCAGTGGAGACACGCAGCCACCCAGGTGTCAGGCTGCAGGCTGCGCCCTGATGTGACACCGGTACAGGACAGCAGCAGCCAAGGGCACCCTTGTGGGAGCAAGCCCAGGTAGAGGAACTGCTCTGGTTAGTGACAGAGCTCTGGGAGGAGGTGAGCAGCTTGAGGAGTGTCAGGGAATGTGAGAGATTGATCACTGGAACCACATCCTGCCTTCCCTGAGACAGGCCCAGCAGGCACACAAGGTTCATAATATGGACGACTCCCTGCCTACTCTCCATGCGACTGAATATCGTGACCAGAAGGATGGGGGCAATGGAGACAAGTTCCTGCCTGATGCAGAAGGCATGTTGCCTCAGCAACACTCTGACCTTCCCAGGTCCCCTTGCTTAATATGTATGAGGCCCTGCCAGTGGAACCGATCAATAATGAGAACGATGACTCATCTAGCTTAGAAACATCGCTGAGGTAAAGCTTGTCCTAATTTCTGCATCAAAGCTATCCTACAAAGAAAAAGCAACAAGTCATGGTTATAGGTGACTCCTTTCTGAAAGGACAGAAGACCCAATGTGTAGCACGGACCCACTTCTTAGGAAAGCCTGCTGCCTTCCTGGGGCCCAGGTTAAGGATGTGATGAGAAAGCTTCCTACCCTGGTACAGCCCTCAGAGTATTATCCGTTACTGGCTTTTCAAGTAGGTGAACTTGCAACTAGAATTCCAAAGACAATGAAGAGATACTTCAGGGCCTGGTCAAGGGATCAGGAGCACAGGTTGTGGTGTCCTCTATCCCTCTAGTTGCAGTGATCAATGTGGGAAGAAACAGGAAGACCCACCAGATCCATACCTGGCTCTGAGCCTGGTGTCACTGCCAAGATTTTGGGGTTTTCAATCCTGAGACAGTTTACACGACACCAGGCCTGCTGGCAACAGACAGGCTCATTGGGTGTACCACACTAGTGGAGACAGAGGACAAAGTGCCAAGTGATAGTATAGACACAAGGGACACTGATGTGCTAGGAATCATGATCACGTTTGGGAATAGTCAGGCAGGAACTAGGCCTTCTTCCCTCAAAGCGGCAATGGGATCAAGAGCCCAACTAAAATGCTAATGCTGGCAGCATGGGCAACAAACTGGAGGAGCTGGAAACCATTGCACAGCAGGAAAACTATGGTATAGTCACCATCACGGAGACATAATGGGACGATTCACACAACTGAAGTGCTGCATTTGATGGTTACAAACTGTTCAGGAGGGATAGGCCAGGAAGGAGAGACAGAGGAGTGGCCCTGTATATTATGGAGTCCTTTAATTGTCTAGAGCTTGATAATGGTGACAATAGGGCTCAGTGTTTATGGGTAAAAATCAGGGAGAAGACCAACAGGGCAGATATGGTGGGAGTCTGTTATAGAAAACGAGGCATTTGAGAGAAGCCTTACGATCACTACCATTTGTTCTTGTGGGGGACTTCAACTTACCAGATGTCTGCTGGAAGTACAATACAGCACAGAGGAAACAATTCAGAGGGTTCCTGGAATGTGTGGAAGACAACTTCCTGACACAGCTGATGAGGGAGCCAATTAGTGGGCCTCATACATCACTTGTGGGTGATGTGAAGGTTGGAAGCTGTCTTGGGCATAGTGATCATGAGATGGTAGAGTTTTCACTTCTTGAGGAAGTAGGGACAGGAGTCAGTAGAGCTGCCACCTTGGAATTCTGGAGGGCAGACTTGGGCCAGTTTAGAAGACTGATTGACAGAGTCCCTTGGGAGGCAGCTCTGAAGGGCAGAGGAGTCCAGGAAGGCTGGACAATCCTTAAGAGGGAAATCTTCAAGGCATGAGAAAAAGCTGTTCCAGTGTGCCGTAAGACAAGTTGGCGGGGTAGAAAGATTGGCTTGGTTAAACAGAGAGCTTTGGAACTCAGGAAGAAAAGGAGAGTCTATGGGCTGTGGAAAAGGGGACAGGCCACTCAGGAAGGCTACGAGGATTTTCCAAGACTGTGCGGAGAGAGAATTAGAAAGGCTTTCTTACAAGCCCTCTTTAAGTACTGAAAGTCCACAGCAAGGTCTCCTCAGAGCCTTCTCTTCTTCAGGCTGAACAACCCCAACTCTTTCAGCCTGTCTTCATAGAAGTGTTCCAGCTCCGTGATCATATTCTGTGATATGCTTGAAATGGAACCATTTCAGCCTTATTTTCTTGATCATGAGGATACTCCACATCGTTCTGCACCTTTTGATTGCCAACCTGGTCTTCATCTGTTTGTTAGTTGTTGACTTTCTCCTCTGTTCCTAATTTAAAACTCTCCTCGCTCACTTGTAGACCCTGGTGGGAAAGACGCTTTTGACACACTTTGTAAGGTGGATCCTGTCTTTTACCAGCAGTCCTCAGTCATGCAGTTTTTAAGACCAGCAGTCCCATGGTCATAAAAACTGAATTCCTGTTTCCAACACTAAGCATGCGGATGTTTGTTAGCAGGATTGAGGAGAAAAACACCTGTGCCCGTGATGATCACACCAAGATCTATATAATCATGCTTGATATGCTCCAGATCTTCCCTGGCAGATGGAAGAGCAGCAGAGTTAATAGTCTAAGGGCTGATGAAACCCCGTCAGTCTTTTTGCAGCATCCCAAATCTGAGACTTGGCAAGTGGCAAACCAACCCAGGCAACAGATCAAGGCATCTGACAGATTTCAACCTCTTTGTTGCCATTTCTGATTTTGCAGGGTATGCTGATCTCCTGCCGCAGCTCCCTTACTTGACAAGAGAGACCTTCCACCAGTGCACTCCTCCTGAAGGTAAGAAGTCCATCTCCTGCTATCCCAGCCTCAGCAAGAGAGTCCATGTCCCTGCAGCCCCAGACTTGAAGAGATAACATCTGCACTCAAGTTGAGACCCCAGATGTGCTGGGGTAAATGCTGCAGTGGCTGACAGGAACTTTGCCCCGTGGCATTTCTCCACTGCTGCTGAACAGCACATACACCGTTCTCCTCAAAGTTTCTGGCCCCCCTCTGTGTCGTTCTACGTGAACTGCTGCCTCTGTTATATGCAATAACCCATCACCAGAGCAATTAATTGCTAGCATAATCTAGCAAGTTCCTAGAAGTTCTTTGCAACTTTGCAGTAGTTTTCTTCTCTGTGCCTTGTTACAGTGTCAGAGTCCCTGTGATTAAACAACAGGCACCTGTATTGTTTATTCAGCTATAGGTTAGGTCTGGAGAAGGAAATGAGTGACAGCAG
>NW_010401625.1:37370-47266 GCF_000710305.1 Buceros rhinoceros silvestris
AATGGGTATGTGTGATCTCAACCATGAGGAGAATGACAGACTTTCAATAACCTTATAAAAACCAGAGAGGTGTATTAAGCTCTACAAACCAAGGAAGAGGTGACCCTGGGCAGAGAATAATCATAAAGGGGACAGCAAAGACAAATAATACGCTTTTCTTTTCTTTTCTTTTTTTTCTTTTTTTTCCTTTTCTTTTCTTTTCTTTTCTTTTCTTTTCTTTTCTTTTCTTTTCTTTTCTTTTTTCTTTCCTTTTCTTTCCTTTTCTTTCCTTTTCTTTCCTTTTCTTTCCTTTTCTTTCCTTTTCTTTCCTTTTCTTTCCTTTTCTTTCCTTTTCTTTCCTTTTCTTTCCTTTTCTTTCCTTTTCTTTCCTTTTCTTTCCTTTTCTTTCCTTTTCTTTCCTTTTCTTTCCTTTTCTTTCCTTTTCTTTCCTTTTCTTTCCTTTTCTTTCCTTTTCTTTCCTTTTCTTTCCTTTTCTTTCCTTTTCTTTCCTTTTCTTTCCTTTTCTTTCCTTTTCTTTCCTTTTCTTTCCTTTTCTTTCCTTTTCTTTCCTTTTCTTTCCTTTTCTTTCCTTTTCTTTCCTTTTCTTTCCTTTTCTTTCCTTTTCTTTCCTTTTCTTTCCTTTTCTTTCCTTTTCTTTCCTTTTCTTTCCTTTTCTTTCCTTTTCCTTTCTTTTCCTTTCTTTTACTTTTCTGAGGCCATATTCACATTCTACTATTTTGGAGTTTTCCTTTACTGTAATTTGAGATGGAGAGGCAAAGACCTTGCTTACAAGTGGACAAAGGGGAATAGCCTTTAAAATGTCATTTCATCACAGGCACCAAGAAATATTTATACACACTGATTAGCAGGCACTGTCCTTTTTCATGAGAAATGGGATGTCATTTGTCATTGTAGCAGATCCTGCTGCCATTGTTCTCTACTCTATTGTAGAAACTACATAAGGGATAAATCTGAATAAAACACAATGAATGCTTCCAAATGAGAAAATGTTAGAAAAACCCCAAACCACCAAAACCCCAAACTGGTTATGACTGAGGAATTAGAGAGCTACCCTAATTTTTTCATAGTGACTACATTCTCTACTGGTGACACATAGCACCAATATATTTTTTAAAAAAATCCATTCTAATTCATTATTTGTAGAGTTAACATTACATGACAAAATGGAAAAAATTTTGTAGATCTGCTCATGCCATGCAGGTGGTGGGGAGACAATGTTCCATGACTGTGGAATCATTTTACGTGTTGTGTGGCTCTGAGTGCTACCAGAGTGACCAAAAATGATGAACAAAGCCTGAAGAGCCAAAGTAAATTTTTTTTTTCTTCCAGTACATTTAGGCTCCTCTATTCTAGTTAACACATCGTGGCTCCAGCTGTCTTTGAAGTAGATGGGAATTTAGACATTGATGTTAATAGAAGCACTGTTGGACCCTGAATAGTTGAAATATTCTAGAAAACTACACTCCGCACCATGAGTACTGCCCAAAAGTAGATGGCTTGGACAACATTTTTGTATGGTGGGCTCTGTATTGACCTTGGAGTAAAGTGAGATTATGATAGAGAATCTAGTCTCATTAGAGTTTCTGACGGGTTCAGTATTTGTGCTCCTGACAAAGCAATGAGAAGCGAGCCTTCAGATTCTATTGTTCACCTGAGCACTGGGTAGAACTGTGACCTAAAGGTGACCCTCATAACATAAGAAAGCATTGATTTTATAGATTTTTTGACCTTTGAGTTTGTGATTTCTTTTTTCCCTCTCCAGATTTCTATAGCAACAAGATTTTGAACCGATTTCTTTGTTATTAGAAGAAAGATTTCAGACAACAGGGTAGATAAATAGTACTGAAGTCCATGATTCTGGTGTTCATTGCAAATACTGAAAATTTACTAGGAACCACCTTAATGTATCCTAAGTTTACTTTATCATCTCTTTTGTATATGCGAAGGGAGTGTGTTGTTTAAATGATACAACATACTAGTGCTTTATCTTCATTGCAAAAATCTAAATATAGTATGAATTTTAACAGGTCACAATTCTGATACTCACTTTGGTTAGACACATAATTATGGATATTGAAACTCAGTGGGTTGAATTATTAGGTCAAATACCAATCTGAGATGGGATTTTTGTTTTAACTTCGGTTTTAACCACAGATTTTCAGATTTTCAAAAAAGGCCTAAGTGGATATGGATTCGTGTTCTTGTTACATACACATTTCTACCAATGGAAATTGATTTATTTTTACCGTGTTATATGACATCAAAAATCATGGATATATATTTCTTTGATAAAAAGTTGTTGCTAGGTGTAAGCTCCAGATTTTTCACGTTTTCTGCATGTATTAGTTGCATGTCATTTAACCATGTAAGGTACATGAAGATGAAAAGGGGAAAATGAAGCAAATATCATAATGACGAATTTTTTTTGTTTTTAGTGAATGTTATAAAAATACATAAGGTAACTGATAGCTAACTACCACAACATTATTTATTATATCCTGTGGGAAGAGGTGAACCAGAGCAACAGTTAATGCGGGAACTTGAAAGAAAGAAATTGTTCAGCAAAACAGAACTTTTCTTGGCTTTAGTGCCAGGACTGGCAAAACTTCAGTTGTGCTTTAAAGGAATGTTCGTGGTTTCTTCAGGAAGGCATGTATAACAGCTTAGAAAAGGTGAAGTGGACTGACTTAGCGAAATTTAGATATGGATTGTAATGCTGTTCAACCTAGTGACAGCTCCAGGGCGCTCCTTCTCCAAAAGGAGGCTTTTGCAATGAAGGAACAGCTTTTTTCACTACAAGGTCTTATTCATTTGAAATTTTGTAAGTGGCATCAAATGGTAGTAACAATAGTACTGATTTATTGCCTCATGTTTGTGATAAAAGTCTAAACCCGCTCCTGGCACCGTACAATGGTCATTCTCTGTAGTGTTAAAACATAGTGTAATAAAATACAATTAAGCAACACTGAGTTTGTTATGAACTGGCAACGATTCAGATATTTCTCAATAGTTTGAATTGTTCATTAACATGAAAAATGACAGTGTTTATGACATATACATTCATCTTAGAAGTATGTAATGAGGGGAAAAACACAAGAAAACATGTAAAAGCCATCTGTATAAGAATGCCGTAGAAGTTAAGAAATAGAACAAATGAACACAACCACCTGGAGTTCTATGCTAATTAGAATTATTTGTTTGCCCAGAAAGACAGAGTTTCATCTAAGCTCCCAGTTACTTACTGGTGAGCACAGACTGCTGGACAAAGAGCAGATAAACTTGCTAGATCCATCTATCTGCCAAATCCTATTCATAGTGTTTTCATGAAGTTGAATTGGTCACCTGAACCAAATATTTTACTAAATCTTTAAGTACCTAAATACGTGGTTTAATTATCAAGCATGGAAAGTCTTCATCCTCTCAGCAGTAATAATGATCCTTTAAAAAAAAGGTCATTTTAGCTTTTTATACAGGAACAGAGACTGGAAGTAAGTAATTACTGAGTCACTGAATGCAGCGTTCCACCGTTGTAGGCAAACATTAAACACAGTGGTTTCCATTTCCTTTTAGAAAGGCACTACAGCTGCCATCTCTTCTTTTATGCATGAAATAGGAAGAAAAAAATAAATATAAACCAAGCATTAAATAACAGTTAACATAGATTTGGGGGTTTTTCCCCTTCCAAACAAAATCAACATATTTTCTTGTCATTGCTTCTGAAAACCTTGGACCAGCTGTTGTGTTGTGGGCTAAATACAGTCTAGCTTAATCTTGCTGACTTTAGAGGCATTAGTTGGAATTACTGTAGTATTGCATTGTGCATAGTTCAGACCGCTCTGGAGATACCATTAGAACATTTTTGTCTGGAGTCCAAGAAATAGGAGATACAGCACAATGTATCACAGGGACTTTTCAATACATTACAGCACCTACGGTTCCACTTACAGTTTTGGGAGAAAAAGAAAATATGAGAAAAGAAGAGAAAAATGGACTAGAAGCCCTAAAAGAGTCTGTCTTACTTTAGTTAGTACTATTTAAGAGTTTTTTTAGCATTATGAATAATCTGTCACCCTTTAGCACTGAAAACTTCATTAAAATGTTTTGCTGTCTATAGAAGGATCTTTCACTCTATTTTATTTGATAGTTAACTGAAATGTACAGTTTTCCTTTCTTCCCTTTCATGACTAATTAATTTCCCTTATAAAGCAAATCAATTTTGTAACCAGTAATCAATGTTACTCCATTAGACCAAGAGTCAGAAGCTGTTCCCAAGCTACGGCTCTGTGAACTCTGCTCATGAAATGGTCTTTCTCAACATTGATGATGGCCAGAACACCGTGAACCTGGGGACACCTGTTCACCTAAAGCAAAGCAAAGTTAAGTAATTTTGCACGCAAACTATGCAGCACGTATGGTCAAGTGCAACTGCCAGTGTTTTGACAATGGCTGTGGGGTACATGGCCTGGCAGGGGGTATGGCACTCCCTGGCAAGGGGCAAACTGGCTCTAAGGGCTGCCTATTATTGCACCAGCACTGCGGTAAATTTGTCAAGAGTTCCCAGCAGTCTGTTCCAAGATTGAGGGCATAATGCAACAACCTGTGATGGATGTCAATCTTCATCAGAAGATTAGAATGTGGTATGATTGAGGATGATGCCCAGAGAAAATGATGTAAGATTTGTTTGGAACGGGGGCAGTTCCTCAAAAGTAGAACAGACAGAGACTACATTTCTTATTTACATTCAAAATCACAGAAGGATTTACAAAGAAAGAGAAAGAAATTGACTTTAGGATCATAGTGATGACTTCAGGATCAGTCATAACTGTCAAGTAACTACAGAGACCTAAGTAACATGATTTAATAAAGAAATATGAACTGCTTTCTGTTGAGGAGTGACAAAGGACTCGTCTCCCTCCAGGGTGATAACATCTGTAAAGAAAAGGAGGGGAAGAGACAAGGTTCCTATGCAAGAGAGACAACTGAGAATTTTCTTGGAAAACCTTTTATTGATTTAGTGCAATATCAATGTGTCAAAGATCAATAATTTCCATACAATTTATTTTTCAGGCTTGGGTGGACCTGAAATAAGGAGAGGATTACACTCAGATTAGCCTACGGCTCAATGCACAGATGCTCATGGTATTTACTTTGTGTGTGAGAATATCACACTTGGAATTGTCATACCTTACAACAGATGCTTAAATCTCTTATGTTTTTTTCAGGTGAACATTTCTCCTAGTAGGTTACAGATGATCACAGAGTAAAATCTGTTTGTTTATCTTTGCTGAAGATTTTTCACATTTTGTAAGTAATCTAATATGTGATAAAGCCTTGAACTTTCTTGACTTGAACTTCCAGCTTCCCAAATCAGATAGAGAAGCTGCACTCCTATTAACCCTCTCTTTCGTCCTATTCTTCTCCCTCTCTTTTCCCTCACTTCTCTTTTGAAAGTTTCATTTCACGGAGAGTGAAAGTACTATTAAATTATAAAAAATGATTTCTTAACTTGTTTTGGCAGGCATGATGTGGGGTTTATTTTGGGGTTTGTTTGTTTGTTGTAGATTCATGTATCTCTTGAGCTGTGTAAAGTAGGATAGACTTTATCTTTGAGTCTCTATTCAAAATACATATCCATAAATTGTATGTCCCAGGAGCTGCATGGGAAAATGGATGGGAACGTCAATAGAATCATCTCAAATTGATAAAAGGTTACAAATTTACTGACCTAGAGCTGGGATCTAAATAAAAGGATTTAATATCTAGCAGGTGAATTTGGAAAGACAAATCAGTTTGGCCTTAGAAATACCAAGGATTAACCCAGCTTCTTTTGGGTAAGAGAACAATTTCAGTTGACATTGAGGTGATTAATACATAGAAATAAAATCAAAAGCTTATTGTAAATGGTTAAATTTAGAAGAGTGCTACCTCAACTGGGGTATAATAAGCACAATAAGAACAATTTTGATCATGAGTATTTTTTACAAATTCTAATTTCTCTATGGCTCAGCAATGGACACACCTTTATTTGTTCAATCTTCCCATGAAAATCCATGCAAACTTCTTTTGGTCACACAAATATTTGGAGAAGAGTTTCTATGCATGTGAATAAGGTTACTGGTGCATGAATATAGTCTTCTGGTAGTTGGTAGCAATCAAAGGACAGCTGAATCAGCAATTCACATCTTAAGGAGCAGAAAGAGGAAAATAATCAGGCTCAAAAACTCAAGACCTTATTGACCTAAAGAAAACAGTTCTCCAAGGTAGTTTGGTAAGACTGTGCAATAACTAAAGGAGAAGGACAATGCGACATAAGCATCACAAAGATGCCACAAAAGCACAAGGCAAGTGAGACTATTTCCTGTCTCTTTGGTTATGAATTGTGCAATATACATTTCTTAAAACTGGGCACAGACTGGCTAGATCTTTATGTTAATTATGTATCTGATTGGCCTCCTCATCATCTGGTTCAGTTACTAAAACTGGCAGTACATACTCCTTTTGTCGAATACTACTACAGTTCCCTTAACTGTTTTAGCAATGCTCGACAAATCTTTCCTGAATTCCAGCCGAACTCCTATGGAGCATTCTCACTTTTGCTCCTTTACTGTTTCTGATACTGTTTCTTTGGGGTCTCTGTAGAATCACTGTTTTGCTGGGGGGTGGCTGCCTCTGCAAATTCTGTCTATCTTCTTGTTGCTAATAACTTGTTGTCATCTATCTCTTGCTTCCCTCAAAACCTCATCTTCAGGATTCTGTACATCACAGAAATGAAGAGTAACCTTTCTGATACCGACAGTCTTCTAAAGTTCATGAAGTGTCTGTGTAGAAATGAACTGTAACTCCACTTTATAATGGATTTCATGCTTTTGAATCCCTGTTATACCATGCATTTTTTGTGTCTTTATCAGTTTTTCTTGCTGTGTGTTACAATTTGTTCTACTGTCTGCTACAGTTCTGCTAAATTGAGATACTTCTTTCCCCTGCTAAACACAATTTCAATGGTGATGTACTATGCTGTACAAGTAATGCCCTTAGGTTTAACAGAGCTAAGCCCTTGCAACCTCTGTAACCTTTTGAATTCTTTTAACTGTCTGAATTTCTTTGCTCGTTATACTGTTCAATCACAGATACCTGCAAAGTTAAATGCTGAAATACAGTCTCTCCTGAAAAAGAAGTTTAAATATTTTGCAGGGTACTCTGTTTCTTTTGTTCATTAAATTGTGAACCATCACCAGATAAAATCTTCTGGAGTATCATGTCCTATAAATACAGATTTAATGCACACTCATGTCGTATTACACTGTGCCCCATAACAATATTGCAAATGTACACTAAGTTTTCCATGTTTGTTTCTCCAGTCTTGAAGAAATGTGAATAATACAACATCAGACTGGTTCATCTGTAAATATAGACCAATTTTGTAATTGTGTATCACAGCTTCAGAATCTCTCTTTGACTTTTGAATTTAATCTGCTGGCAAATGCTTAGCTTATTTATGGGCTTAGCAATTACAACAAATGTAACCAGATTAATTTTCACTTTTGATTTTCAGTTCATCGCATTATTCTTCAGGAAGAATTATTTTTCCATCTGATGGGGATTTTGGTGATCTTGTTTTATCACTCAAAAACTCACGTGTACTCCCGCCCAATAATCGCTTTTGTATCAATATCCAGTCTATAATTCTGAAGTGTTCACTCCTTGTGTAGTGCAAGATGTCAGACCTCTGCAATCTCTGCTTCCAGCTCTTGAAGACTTAGGATCTCTCTACATGTCCTTTTCAGATTTTTCACACATATTTTCTCTTAATATGGAGCACTGATGTGCTGTTAAATTGCAAAATATTAAAAAATTGATACTTTTAATGCTGTCTAGATATCGATGTTGGATGTTTGGATCTGTGCATGTTTCTACACCTAATGGAGTTTCTGTCCATCACAGCTTCTTGCTATTCTGTGATGTTTCTCACTTTGTTTTGTCTCTCCATTTTCCAATTTCCTCTTGTGATAATTTGTTTATCCAGTGTAACTTCATCTCAGTTTTCTAGCATCTTTTTGACATGTCCTTGCTGCCTTTCCTGATTTAGATTTCTATATTGTAGCTGTCATTTCAGTAGCTTTATATCTTTGTTTCTAATCACTATTTCTCTTCTCATCTCTTCTAATGGAATCAGTCAGTATGTCATAATTACACAGCTGACTTGTTAAGTGACTGTCAGTTAAACACTCCTCAAATTTAGAGAAATAAAAAGAATTCTGTTCTTTGAGAGGTATATATGATGACAATTATGTCCTTCAAAATTTTCACTGTCCTTAGGAGTACAGTGCTTTTCTTGAACACTCTCAGGGTCAGCTCTTCCATTCTCTTCTAGTACCGTACTAAGAAGGGAATGGAGAACTTCAGATACTGCTATATTTTAAAAAATAACTATATTTTGTGACTGTTTTAGAGTCCAGCTGGTCATGCATACATTCAAAAGCCTGCTTAAATCTTCTACCTGACTCTGCAGTATTGTCAGAGAACTTTAGTTCTCACTCTCAATAATATTCTTCTCTCTAGTTATTTGAAAGAGTACTTTTTCCAGAGCTCACTTCAGCATAATGCAACAGCTGTAGAATGTCTGGTTCTAGAGCAACCACTATGAGCTTAGAAACACTGCTTCTGTATGATGTGAATTTCTTAGCTTGTGTAAAAAATAACCAATACAATGAACACTTTAAAAATATTGCTGGGAAGAGTAATAATTCCTGTCAAGGAAAGTGTTCTGTTGAACTGCTGCTCTAATCAGACTTCCTTTGAGATGGGATTTTCTTCTTTTTTTTTTTTTTTGCTAGTCCACCTTGCTCCTTTGTCTCTTGTCCTCTATGCTCCAAGACTGAAGTCTCTGTATGAAACTGGAGTATGTCTTCCTATACCAAAATGACAGTGTTCAGTGCACGGTCTGACAGTGATGTTCAGCTAATTCAAAACAAGGAGCCCACCTTGAAACCAGAGCCATGATTACCTGCAAGAAGATCATATATTTCAAGGTTACACTGAGATAAGGTACATAAATAACCAGCCCAGATTGCAGGGGAAAGTATTCATGCAGGGAGACATCATAGCTGTTGTTTGAGATGGTATTATTTACTATGCCATCTCTCTCTCTGTTTTTTTTTAGTATGGTCATTTAGCAAACTCTATATAATCAAAATGAAGTATTTGAGAAAAGCCTAGAAAAAATGCAGGGATAATTGTTAGATTACTGTTATATAACAGTCAGGGATTCAGTTCAGGTTGCTATGGGGGGGGATCACTAGAAAAAATGACAGATGCTATCCCTTCCCAAAAGATAAGGGAAAAGGAATAAGGGAGAGAGACTTATGGATTGGAAAACAAAACTAAAACTGCTGTAATGAGAATAATAATAATAATAATAAAATGAAATATATACAAATACATATAAACCCAATATCGAACCCAAGCCCCCTGATGGCAAACACGTCACCATCACCACTGATGCTGCAGGGCAGACACTGGGAAGTCTGGGCTCAGTGGCAGATGGAAACCAGATTCAGAAGCTGTATTCTGGAACTGGGTTAGAGGAATGCACAGATTGGGATCAAAGGTAGAAGAGACAGAGTCCTCCTCAGAGCTGGCCATTGAAGAAGAGAGCTTAACCCTTGCGATCCCTCAGCTTTATCCTGAATATGATGTCTATGGATGGAATACCTTTTTGGTCAGTTTAGGGTCACCTGTCTGCTCCTCCCTACATGTGTAACTTCTTGCTAAGGAACCCCCTACCTACGTGGTACACAGGATTTTGCACACCAGTCCCTGATCATAAGTGTACACATCAAGCATTATCACCTCTAGAAGCAGAGATTGTCTGCAAAAACATGCCGTTAACTTCAGAA
>NW_010401626.1:0-2839 GCF_000710305.1 Buceros rhinoceros silvestris
AATATTTTATTTAAAATTAAATATTTAAATAATTTCATTTAGCTGAGTAAAGTACTTCTGCTTGAGCTGATCAAGAGTGAAGAAATACTGCCCTGGGCAAATGTAATACCCACATGAACATCAAATTCTCAGAACAACTTCAAAAACTCATAGTTTCTGTACACAGCAATGAAAGGAATAATAAAGGTCGTTATGGAACCTCCATATTTAGTGTGTCTTTCTCTGGATCTTGCTTCTGATACAGCGCTGCAGATAGCAACAGTGCAGTACAGAGAGTTCATATTCTACATAAACTCCGATTAGAAATTGCCCTAATACATTAAGATTAAGGATTTCCTTGTTATAGTCTGGACCATTTGCTGATACAGACTGGCTATAAATAACTCTGAAGATTATCTGTTTTGCTGCCCATAAAGTCCCTGTTAAACCATTGTGCTCACAGCTATAGGTACGATGCTGCCGAATAATCTTTTTCAAGACTGAGCATAGCCGTGTCCTAAAGTATCACAGGCAATAAGTGGAGTGTCAGTGACAAAGACACTGGTAAAGACTGCGCTTAATGCCATGACTGTTCAAGAAAAAATACATGAGCTTTCTTTTCCATGACATCTGTAACATCTCAGTCAGTGACTAGTTCCAAGTAATTGTCTACTCTTGGGGTTGGTTGAGTGTTTCATGATGAGGAATTTTTGTTATACTTGGATAAACTCACTAAAACTCAGACTTCACTTTTGGCTTGCAAAGAAAAAGGTTGGCTTCAGAAAGGACAAATGGTTTTTTGACTTGAGTTTTGGTAAACAGTATCTCTTAGTGAGACTCTAGAAGTACTGGAGAAGTTTCAAACTGATAAATAAGCCAAACACACAAGTTGCTTTTGATCAATAAAATTACTGGGAGAAAGTAAGATACCACTTCATCGTCCTTAAAACTGGCAAACACTCACTTTAGTTGTCATTTCTGCACACAGTGACAGATTATCTAATTACAAACTTGCTATCAAACATACCTTCTGTGACAGCACATGTAGTCAGAGCAAAAAACCCTAAATCATCTTTTTTCTCATGTTTTATGTTTTGTGGTACAATACCATGCTGATATTTAATGCTCATTTGCCACCTCACAATAAGTGGGAATAAAGAGTGTAAACTTTAGCCATTGACACTAAATGAAAAAAAAATGTTACAGTCATAGTCCAGTGTGACAGAGATAAATGTATCTTGGAGTATTTATTTATTTGCTTGTTTGCTTGTTTATTTTTTCCTTTCTTTCTAGGCTAAGAACAATCTTCTGGGTCTTCTACTCCTGCTTTCAATACACTCTGTGATGGTGATACAATCATAGTATCTATTACTCAGCTTTACATTGTAATTTACTAGGTACAATACCAGTAGCCACCTTGTCTCTTTTGTTCAGGGCATGCACACAAGGAAGTTCATGGGGAATGAAGATAAGCAGAATTACCCTTGTAAAATCTCAGAAGAGCTACTGGCATTGTCCTACCTTCTATGGGAGGGGAGTTGTAACTCAGGGCTCTGTCTTAGAGCTTTCAGCTAAGCGGATTACAAGAACTGCTAGCAAGAGTTTGTCAGAAAGCAAACTTCTCTGATGTTCAGCTTTCACTTCATTTCTGGATGTAAAACAAAGTTTGGGTTTGTATTTTAGTTTTGTTTGTGTTTTTATTTTTAAACTTCTATCTCCTTAATTTCATTGGCTCCTATATGAGTCCACTCTCAGAAGAGGGCTATCATGGCAGATGAGAATGGCCTCAGTAGTCAAGCTAACATTAACTGTTTATTCATAAGAACTTGGAGGCAGAGTCTTTTTGAATGAAAGGTTTTTCATAGTTAAAAATCCCAGATGTGGGTATTGTATCTTCAGTGAAGATGCTAATCGGTATATGTGAAATCCTTAAGAAATTTCTGTTTTTCACAGAAGGAACTCCAATTCCACTGTGCTAAGGTGTAATCATTACTAGGATAATCTTGGCAGAACTGATGAAGATAACTGATACATTTCTTGCTGTCTGATCTCTAAAGTGCCTGTTCTTTCGGTGACAAATGATCAATGTCCTCTTTTGGTGTACCTATAGTGAGACCAAAGGGCCTAGTCCTTTGCATAAATTTTCAAGTATAATACTCAGAAACTCTCCATTTCATTCTGCATGGGATTAGACAGGGCTGCCTGCACGCAGTTCTACTGCTGCATAAGTGGGTTTGCCACTAAGGATACTTTACACTGCCTGTCCCTGTTGGCCCTTTTGGAGCAAATCCTGTTGTTCCAGTGTGTTTTACTTGACTCATGTAGTTGACATCTTCTCATATTAGGTCTGCTCACCTCGGTTGTTACTACAATTTTTCTCTTCTTTACTACAATAACTATTCCTTTGTTTTTCTTCCTGTTCTCTTATTTACTGCTCATACCATACAGGGAGCCCTATTCTCTCTGTCAAAGAAATCTCCATCTACCTCTTCTTTACAGCCTTGTTTCAGTTTCTTGCCTGATATTCCTCTGATTTTTCCTCCCTGGGAACCTCAAGTAATCTTCATTAACTGTAATCATCCAACACATTCATCAGTTGAGGAAGCGGAGCCCAGGCACCATATTAGTGTGCAGGTGTATCCACAAGCAGTACAGACACTCCTTTTACTGACAGGCCTGTGGGTTTGCCCACATGCTTGGATAGTGTTCCTAAATTACTGGGTAAACCAGAGGGACACAGAGCAGGGCCCTGCTCTTGGTAACATCCCAGAGGCTGCTTTTCAAGTCTATGACCTTGGCTGCTTTTGGAGTCTCTGTCTATCAGTCCCTTAATACATGTCAAACTATTAAAACTTTCCCT
>NW_010401626.1:3008-20396 GCF_000710305.1 Buceros rhinoceros silvestris
TTCCTCTTGAGTGAATAGTCGGATGCTACTTTTTTCTCAGTGTGCACGCGTATCTGTCTAGTCCAGATGCCTTTCACAATCACTTACTAAAACCTACTGAAAGTAGTGTATTTGGGGGTATGCCTGGAGGAAAATATTCATGATCTCAGTGAATTTAAAATTGTTCCTGGCATCTTTGTTTCTGTTGAACATCATCTACAGCAAGCTTCAAATACATGTCCAGAACAAAACTGGACATTAAGTTCACTCTAACTTTCATGGCACAAATTCAAAAAGTTCTGATGAGTGAAGAGGGAAAATGGCACTTCACACAAGCATCTTTCTGTGCAATTAAGCCATACCTCTAGATTGTTCCTGGCACTCCACAGCTGGAATCCTCAGTTCATTCTTAGAAAAATACAAACTTCTTGGTATGCCTCTCCTCAGACTGTGAAGTAACACATTATGTACACTGCTGATTCTATACTGTTGTTGCTCACATGAAAACTGAATCTGTTTACATCACCTAAAAATTAAAAAGTCAGCATTATTGACAACAACAACAACAACAAAAAAACCTAACAACCCCCTCACCCCCAACCAAAAACTCACAATCAGTACATAAAGCAAAACAACTTTAGTATGGGAAATTGAGATACTAAATCTGCAAGGTAAAATTACTTAATTTCCAATGTAAGAACTCATTTGAAACAAAAGCCCAAAGCCACATAAAATGATTTTGAAGATTCCAGGATGTGCCAGCATATAAATTGATGTATGAAAGTGGCTGATCTAGGAGCATATTTTAACACATCCTAGTCACTTGCTGTTGTAAAACTGAGAATGAAGATTTTAATTTAACACAACTGTGGCGAAATATAATGCAGTATTAGTTTCCAGGTGGTAACAATGAAAGAAAAGAATGATATCATCACGGGAAGGGATAAAGAAAGATCTTCCAGAAACTGGTCACTGAGATAAAATATACAGTCTATTTGACTGTAGTTGTCCCACTGTAAACAAATAAATAAATAGTTCAGAGGCCATCAGATACCCTGGTAGTTTCACTAGATGTCCAAGTACATAGAAGTATGGAACTGCGATGTGGGCATGAAAATAATCTCGTTCAGTCTCAAACTCAGTCGCATTTTTTTTTGTTTGTTTAGTAAAACTATTTTGTCTTTTTCCTTCAGTATTAATTTCCTAATTTTTTATCCCATGGATTGTCTAGGCTTTTGAAAAATCAGTGCTTGGTCCTGCAGCTATCAAAGCTAATGAAAAATTCTACCATCTGTGTGGCTATCTAGAAGCAGAGCAGTCTTTACTGCTAGAAGGCTAACAACAGATTTGCAGTGCTCATTCTACCTGCCATTTTATTTCTAGCTATTACTAGCAATCTAATTTTCTATTTCAGTTCTCTGGCTTCCTGACTCTTAGATTAGGGTTTGGGGTTTTTGTTTCTTTTTCCCTTTAAATAATCTTTTAAAATTCCTTTCGAGTTCATAGCTTCCATAAATTCAGTCTTACATTGTCCCTGACAGAACATACATTCTCATGATTTTTCTTGATAGGGTTGAATTTCCATGGTTTTTCAGGATACCCTTTAGCCATTTTGTTTTTAGGCTTAAGGTTATGCATTCCCCCTCTGATATTTTTAAAAAGCTCCCACGCTGAGCTGAATTACTTTAATTACTGATTTGTTGATGTCACATTGTGGGGCTTTTACCTTTGTCTTTTAACTATCCCATCCTTAGCACAAAGACTTTTTTTGTGTTGTTTTGTATTATTTCTTTCCTCCAGGCTGTTGTACTTGCCTGTAGTAATTGTGATCTTACTATGTTACCATTCAATGCCATGATCCCATTCAACTAACTCAGACATAACTCTACTGTAAAAAGTGAATCCTCTCTGATTGTCACCTGCTTCAGTGTTTAAGTTTCATATACAGTCGTTAGATTTATCTGCTCCTAAATCTTCACACAGTCCATGAACAATTTCTGTTTGCTGTTGAATAGATGCCCAATACAATCGTATCCATGTGTGCTGTAAGCAGAATGTATCTCTACCCATGACAAAGGCTACAAAACAGGCTAACGCAGAGCATGATCAGATTCCATATTAAATGCTTACTTTAATCATTCTGGTGCTGGATGCCTCAATAAAGAGCAGGAGGATTGCTCTGACTGGTTTCTAGGGAGTGCACAGGAGAAATGATGAAACAGCTCAGTGGCCTTGCTAAGCCACGGCTGAGGACCCCCCTTGGAGAAGGAGGGGAACAGAGGTACAAGGTCAGAAGGACACAGAGGAAAATGCGAATGTGTAAGAAAACAAAAGGATGATGATGAGGAGGAGAAGGTTTATAACTACCCTTACAGCGCTTTAGAACCTGATCTCTCCAGCAAATGCTTCACTTCCCTGCAGAGGGTGGCTCATGAAAATACGCCAGCACTGCATTAGCACATTTATTCTCTTTCTTGATTGTATAACCCTGAGGATGGGAAAAGCAGAATAATAGTTGCCAATGAAATTCAGTTTGGGTTCCTTTCACATGAGCATCATGTAGTGTTTCCATAAAAGGTAATGCTAGTCGTAACCACGGTGTTTTTGGAGGTAGACATTTGTGAGATCATTTCATTTCCTCTCAGATTAGATTTGGTGAGATCATTATAGAAACAGGTGAATATTTTTTTTGGTTCTCCATAGAACTAATATGTTCTGATTATTTTTAAATTGTAGTCTACAGTCTCATATTTGTAGAGGTTCTTTCTGTTTCTTTATCGTCTATTAAAGGTTTACTAAAAGATTGTACCTACCATTTTAATGAGCAATTGAAATTGAAACTGAAGGCCTTTTGGAAAAACCAGGTCTTGCGGCTGTCATAAATTAATAAAATGCCCATGAGGGCAGGCATAACTCTTTGGCTTGTAACTATGGGATTTGCCAAGGAGAATAACAAATCACCATAATGTTTCCTAATGCTGAATCTGAAAGATATAAGAAATCATAGGGAGGCAGAGAACACCCTATCAAAATTCAAAATATGCCTTGAGGAAGTTTATATACAGATTATATATACCTGGAATATGCGTTACTCAGAGATAGTAGGAATCCCTCATTATCATTCTTAATTTCACTCTAATGAACACCTAAACAAGAAAAATCAAAGAGTGCTCTTGTGTGCTAAATTACTGTCCTCCACCTCCTTGTTTTCACTGTTCTTTTGAATATAGCAAAATCTATCACATTTCTATGTATCTTTGCTTTTGCATAACATTTATTCTAGAAGATTAAATCGTATATTATCCTGGAATACAATGTACTGATACTGACTTACTTACATCACTTAAGTCATTCTGGAATGCATTTCCTATGAAATAACACAAGATAAGTATGTTACATTGTTAGCTTTCATGCTTACAAAAGATTTAAAATCATAACAGTTTTCTTGTCTGGGATCAGGACCAAACTCTATGTCAACAAATTTCCATAAGGGTTGCTGGATGCCTTCTCGTAAGCCCTAAACATTTATGCTTTTTTAAAGCCAAGGAAACAAAATATTTTTAAGCATTTTCTCTTCAAATGTTCCGTTGAAGAAGAAAAGCATGAGGAAACACTGAAAAGAAACTGAACTGTGGAGAAAGAGTCTCCTGTTGAACAGAGTCGTTCATCAAGTCTAACAGTAGCAGAATGGAAATGAAAATGTGACCTAAATCAGCAGCTGAAAAAGAGTAGAAGTTCAGCGTGTTAGAAATGCTTCTATCAGATTTTTGGCATAGCTTTGCCCATATAGTATATGTCTAAAATACGTAGGTATGTACTCAGAGTAATAAGAACAACAACAACAACAACAACAACAACAATAATAATACAACTGTAGGAGACTTTAAAGCCATTCTCCTCGAAGACACAATAGAAGTTTAATAGAAACCATCTGTCAAGATGCTTGGACTCAAGAGGCCGTTGTTTTAGCTGGTTATTTCGATTTTTTTCTGTGATATTTTTAACAACAAATTCTTTGCAAAAATACCCTATTTAAATAATTTCTGAATTAGAATGTCCGTATTCTCCCATTTCAAGGGGGGGAAAAACTTAAATCATGCAGTACTTTGACTTACTTTATAGCTGCTTCTCTTACTCAGAGCAATAAGCTCCTCTGGAACCCTTTCCTATCTTGTATTTAATGAAGCCTTACACTAAAGCTTTCTTGTAAGCATAGCACAGCAAGCTGAAGCACCGCTCTAATAACATCTTGTAATGGTCAGCTTTTTTCTTGCCTATTTTCTAACATAGAGTCCTATCCTCAGGTCAGCGAGATGTGTATGGGAGGGAGATAAAGCTAGAAGTCAATGATAACATAAATTCCGTCTCTGCATTGATTAATAAATAAATAATTTTTATTAAAGCAAAAGCACTAATAAAGAAACCTTTTTTTCTCTCACCACATTCTTAACTTTGTACTTTCCCTTATTTAGAGGCCGTCTCTGTACACAGCACTGCAGTGTAGTGTACAGTCCCCTGACACAGGCCTTCACCATTACGTTTCAGTTCTGCTAGCAACGTGGTTACAGTGGCTAGAACGTCTAGCACAGATAAAATGTCAGAATATTTTCTTGCTCCATGCAGGTTTTGCACTGGGGCCGTTTCACACAGGGGAATTTTGTGCTGCCTTGGCTACCAGCAACACCAAGACATGCTTCAGCAAAGCAGACACTGAGAGGTTGTGACAGCACAGCTGTATGAAGGTCGGATATTGAACAGTGGGTTAGAACATAGACTTTCCCACCAATGAATGAGCAGATGAGCTGAACCGACACAATTTGACTAATTTATACACCTATTTGAGAAAAGGAGTCGAATTCTTGATCAGTTTAAAGCACATGAGTAGAAATTGTAACTTTTTCAGAGTTCATACATTTTGTCTGGTTGTACCCTAAAATCAGTGGATGTTTTGCCTAACACAGGATAAGGCTTTTCACTGCGTTGCTTGTACAACAGCATGTTCTCTGCCTACGGTCAGGTCTGAAAATAGGAAAGGAAGTTTATTGCTTATCATGTATCATCATTCAAGCTCTTGCATCAGTAACAGAACTACCATTTAAAGATACTGCTGTTAAAAGCAGGCACTAATTTGATTACAAAATTCACGTTCAAAGCAAAATCTAATGTTTTACAGATCAGTGACCAAGATGTGCTTGGCATGACGTATCTGTACGCCATTTCAGGTTCATGTTAATAATCCTAATTCTGTGTAGTGTCACGGAAATTAGGCTTGCCAGCAACCGTTACAGGATTCGACTCCAGGTTTCTGCTGAATCAATAGCCAAAAAGAGATTAAAGTCCTTTTTATTAATAGTGCTACAGCTTGAGCTGGATGCCTCAGAAGAGTGACCCTGAACAAAGAAATACCTGGGCAATTATACCCTTATAATCAAAGTTCCCCACCCCTCACATGATGGTTCGGACCAATGGTAACACTAAGGTCTCGACTATTCTTATGTTTTTATTGGTTTGATTGTTTGCTGTTTCATTACTAAGAGGTTGCTACGTTGTCATCTTCGTACGCCCTATGACATCCTCTTAGGTTGGTTTTGGCCGATTCTGTAGTTAGCTATTTGGCATGTTGTAATATGGCCATTACAGTTCACAAGCCACAACCCTCAGGCTTTGTCTACTCTAGCCATTAACGTTTAAGCTAATAGCTCCAAGTTTTGACTGTTTGTCTACAACAGTAAGAAGATTGCAAATTCTTGTAAAAATCACTTATTTGAGTAAATACATAGCTGCAGAGCTCCCTCTAGCAGACTCTAGTTATTCTCACCCATTTTATCCAGTGTGTCCTCTGAAGTGGTTCTACAACTACCTTTCTCTTTGTTTTCTTAAAATAATTTGCTTCATGTAAATGGTCTTTCAGCAATTAAGGCTAGATATTCTGGGAATACAACTTACTTTGAAAGAGATCTGTACAATGCAGGAATATTATTTTCATCACAGTCCTAGAAGAGGAAAAAAATTACTTTTATCTGAAAAGATGTTAAAAGATACCTGAAAAGAGAATTGAAATTTGCAGTCACCTGGACCATCTTACGAACATGTCAAACTTACTTAAAAAAAGACAATGACAACTACGTTATGACCAAAAAAGACAGATGATTCTTTTTCACTCTGTATAAAATTGCGAGTGGTTCTTGAGAAATTTGTAATTGGTATTTTGGGAAAGCACATTAACCAAAGAAAAGTGAGTTCAATCTTTGTATGAAAGTAGTTTTTATAGAAAATAAATTTCAACTTTCATTTTTTACTAAGTTGAAAATGCATTAATCTCACCATGAAACTTGACTGCAACACTCTTCAACTGATTGCATTTTCTTGCTTAATAAATATTTTTACTTATCTTCATCCTACATATACTCTTTATGATTTGTATTGATTAAAATATACATGATACGATTCAGCAGATTTTCTTACAATCACCATTTGCTTGCTGCTTTATGTTCTACAGAAATAAACCCATTTTTCTTAATTAAATAAATGAAATATATGAAATTCTAACAAAATCTACTGAGGGTGTAGGAAGAAATCGAGCAAAAAATAAAAGGGTAACAAAACTATCATGACCACTTTTGATCAACGTCACTCTGACACTCTGAGAAACAGAAACTGAGAAGTCTCATTAATATATGGCTGTCTCCCCTGAACTATTAAAACATATGACTTATATTTGACTATTCAGTAAAACAGAAAGGAGTTTTCGTTCAAGATCAAGCCTCAAGAGCCCCAGAACTTTAATACGTACTGCTGATCTACAATGGCTGACATATTCATTTGTCTAAAAACAGTGACAGCATATGTTTTGCTTCAATGACATAAATTAATGACGGATATTAGGAAAACAATCTATGCAACGTACTGAGAGATGCTAGGAGTTTTAAATTAATACTTTGAAAGATGGAAGTGGGATTCATCTCATTTGGAATAAGACAATATGTTTTGCAGTGCCTAAAAAGGAATGAAGATTTTGCCCTTTTTGTACATTTTTCTGCACGAGGCAATGGTCCTCACCGGCTTCTTCACAGGCCAAAAGGGACAAGACGAGGAACAGCTTGCTCATTTGGTGCATATCCACTATTGAGATGGTCGTTTCATAGGTCAGGAGGGACAGTTAGAGGAAGAGGTTGCCTATTTGGCCAATTTCCACATAATTTCAAAGCATATCCTTGTTTGCTTTTGCTGTGCCTTCATCTCTTTTTTCTGTAGAAAATGGAGAATATAAATTGTGTCGTCCCTCTAGCATGTAAAAGCACATATGTTTCTCAAAGGTTTCTGAGCAACCAATGGTTTAAAGCTGAATTTAAGATTTTGATTAAATAGTAAGAGTCTACCTGTGTAAGTTTTTGCTGTCACAACCCCATAGCTGTAGTTGAAGTCATAAGAGTCCAGTTGTGCTGGACACCTGGCTACAAAGAAGGAAGCTATTTAACCGGGCAAGGGACCCCACTCTGCCCTTTAATCCGTAATAACTTGAATTTGTTAAGTGGCAGGTTGTATTATAAAGCCTCCACGTCCCCATCCCCACCCAGATTTCTTCATTACTTGTAAAACTTATTTCTTTGGCTCCTTTTAGCATCTGAAACACCTGAAAAACTTTTCCAAAGATCAAAGGAAGTCTTTCTCCTAATATCTGCAGACTGATGAATGAGGGGAAAGCACTGTACAAAGAAATCTTGCTATGTTGCGAAGGAAACTGAAGGTGCTGCTTTGGCACCAATGTGCAGATACCAAAGAAAGGTTTCCCGAGGCAAAATAACTCCAACGTTCTCTGATTTGCAGTGTGCAAATACATACCTTTCCTAGGTTGCTGCGAGATGAACAAGTATATTCCACTTTTTTTAAAAAGAGGAGAGGCCAGATAGGCATAATACTTACATGTAAAATACTCTCTTTAAAGCCATCTTCTGAGTATATTTATTAACAGCTTTGTTCAACAGGTTAAGCCAGTTTCACATCACATTTAACTGATGCTTGCACAAAGGTCCTGCATTCTCTGCTCAGCAGTTATAATTCTGTCTGATTTTATTACAACATGTCTGCTTCTAAGGATATCTGAGTTTCATGTTCTATTGCACCATTAGTTTGGTGTGAGAAGCTTGAAAAGCCGGACTGCAGTGCTTATAAACCATTATTTTATCTGCAATCCCAAGACCTTATTAGTTCTTACTCTGTAAACAGAAAACCCTTATTCTGATTTCAAACACAAAGGAAAGTTCAAAACATCCCTACGGATATTGCAGACTGGATCAAGGCTTTCAGAACCCACAGAACTAATTTTTGCTCTTACTTACTGAGAAGTGGTTAGGTTTTAGCATGAACCCGTTTACGGTAATTGCATTTACAGAAAGATGTGTGCCAGTTTGAGAGTCCAGGGGAGAGTAACGGTGCCCATCAGAGGTCTAGAAAACATGACCAGTGGGAAAATACTGAAAAAAACGTGTTGGTTCTAGAGCACAAAGACCTCAAAGAGCAGTGATAAACGTTTGATAGGCTGCTCTTGAAAAGGAAAAGGTGAACAAATGTTCTTCCTATCTACAACTAGCAAAGGAACAGGTTGAAAGTGGACAAAACCCAATTAAATCAGACTTAAGGAAAATATGCTTTCTGACAGTTATGATAGTTTAATGCTGAAATTTATGTCAACTGGAGAGCAGGGATTTTTCATCACTGAGGTTTTAAATCTCCTAATTGATTTGATAAACAGCTGTCAGACCAGATGCTGGCATTACAAGTCTTTCTTGGACAGGAAGGTGGATAAATGGCCTGCCCAACCATATTTTTCAGAACTATATGACATGGGGAGGTGAGGAAGAGGGAAGATCTGGTATGCTTACCTGATGTCTCCCTATCATCATGATGAATAGCTGTGTAATTTGGTTTGCTTAAGGTCAGATTCCTCAGGAAGGAGAAAGGAAATCACATCTAGTCCTTTCTTTAAGCACCTTCTCACATTTTTACGCTTCCTTGAATGTGTAAGCTACTGGAAAATAAGCTAGTAGTCAGAAGTGACTGATTGGTTGCAAGGTTTCATTCTTCTTGTAGGTGCGCTCAAAAGCTCTGGCTGTTATGAAGACTTATGGAAAGAAAACAAAGTGAGGAAACAGGAAATCAGGTCTCTGTGAGTTAGAATTATGCTTGCTTATGGGTGACCTCATTTTCACTGCAAGGATGCAACCCTGACAAAAATTCTTCCAAGGAGGAAGAGCTGGACATCTTCATGAAGAAACACCCCTCATGAGGGGAAAGTGGAACTCTAAATTTCGAGATGACAGTATTTCACTGAAAAACTGTGCAGATGGATAGTTAAAAAAATCTTTGGTGGTACGCAACTGAGAATCCAAATCAAGTTCTAAATCAATTCTGACAAAGTGAGCAGCAGTTAAATTAACACATAGGGGAGTACCTTCAATCAGTAGACATATCTCTGAAAAACTGTCACACCCACCCTTACTGAGCCTGGTTCTTTTCTTCACGTTCAAATTCAGGTAAAAGATGGGAGGGGAAAAGTGCAGATAATCTTACTTCTTTAGGAAATGACTGAATGTATAACAACTTGGATTAATATTCTCTTCCCTACATAATATAAATACCAAAATAATTGTCTCTGCTATCTAGGACACCAGCTTGGGAAGTGAGAGGCAGCAGAATCATAGATGTGATTTAAACTCAGCTTTTATTACTTTCTCCTTCTGCAGCTTTCAACAGATCACTGGACTGAATCCAGGTTCTTTGCCCAAAAATGAAGATAAAAATATGTTTTCCTACCTTTTAAGCATGTAAGTAGATTAAAAGTACAGAAAACTGTAAAAGGCTATGATAGGAGGACCTTTACAAGTAGGGTTAGGTACCACATAACTGGATTTGTAATAAGCCTCTTTGATGTCCTATGGGAAATACTTCTATTGATAGGAAAATTCCTCCATGTATTATTATCAGAACAACTGCTAGCCTTTTCTTGGCAGGATAGCCATTCCTTCTGTTTTTTCAGTAATATGTTTATACTACCTGTCCCAAGTGTCATACTTACTTTTGAATACATAGAAATCTGTTTCCTTCATATTGGCCATGAAACAGGCTTATACTGCTATCTGGGCATGGAGGTAAAATCCTTCGTCTACAAGCCTTTTCGGTGGCAGAAAAATTGTGGAAAAACACAGGAGCAATCATGAACACCAGATTTACATAAGCTGGTTTAGAGAAAAAGTATTTATAAATAATCCCAAGGTTTTCTGACAATACATGATTGTCTGCATTTTGCTGGACAATAGAGCTTTTTGGATAGTAATGATACATAGCACTTTTAATCTTCAGAGTGCTCTGCAAACAGGAACATTACTTCTTCTACAATAGAGATCTCTGAGCTCTCTGTTGACTGACACTTCCTGGCTTTGGCCAGGAACACGATCCCCATTGTGCAGTGAGTCAATTTGTTTATTTCTACTGCCTGACCTCATCTAAGTACAGCAACTTCTGAGCTTTTATTCTTATCTGTCTCAGCATAATGGGAGGGAAAGGAAGGCAGGGATTAAGAACTGAGGAGCAGAACTGAGAACATCTCATATGACGCCAGTATTTTTTTTCCACCTCAATTTGAGCAAAAGACTACTAGAGAGTAGCTTAGAAACCCTTTAGCCATGTGTCCTTGGCTTTTTTCCTGTTTAACAGAGGTCTTGCACAGCCTGTGTTTTGTGTGCTGTCACCTTGATTTCTCTATATTTTAGCTGGTCTCTCGGTGCCACTGTTTGCCATTGGCCTGCCTTCAAAGTGAGTGCTTGTGGACAGTACTCATATGGTATGTAACATACTGTATGCTTTGACAACTCATGTGGTCTTAATGGCTTTCCCAGTTACAGAGGCTCAAAGAGCAAGGCAGCCTGTTCTGCAGGCTACCACACAGCAGTTCTTATGAATAAATCCTTTAGATAGGGAAATATAAATCATTTCTACAGTGTTTGTTTTTTATCTGGTAGATATAATGAAGTCTTTCTCTCCTGTGGCAGAGGAAAGTGCAAATAGCATATCTGCAATGTCATTTAAATGAATAATGACTTGGAGACTAGTTAACTTCATTTCTCTAAGGCTTCATGGTATCTTCAGTGCTTGCAGCTAGGTGACATGTTGAAGGATATCTATAAATCAGTGATTATCTTTGTACAGCTATCCTATTGCACGCTTTCTTCAAGTCTATACAGAAAGAAAGATGTGTTTCAGAAAACAAGGTTATTTCTATGCCTCCCTTTACAAAACAGCAAGGGATTACAAAACTTCCCGGGATTTACTTACAGCTTTTGAAGTGGTATCTCTGTCTTGTTTTCCTTGACTTTGTTATCTTGATCAGCTTTCAATCATCTCCACATTGTCTTCTCCTGCCCGTTCTTCTCTGTCCTGCAGATCCTTTCTCCTGCCCCTTCTTCTTCTCTGTGGGCATTAACAGTGTAATATATATTGTTATATAATAAAAATTGTAATGCATCTATATTGATAAACTGAAGACAATACAGCAATTTAACTTACAGAATCTCTAAAACTCATTCAGTTTATTAAACATTCCTTGGAGCCGTATTTCATGTTATACAAGACTTGCCTGCATTGCCTTTCATATTTCTCACTTACATATGGTCATTCCTACTCCCAGATGCTTAATTTTTATCAGAAGTTTATACGCTTTCAAGTTATACTGATTTCTTGACACATACACACAAAAAGGTGTTTTGGCTTTTTTTTTTTGAAGCTAAAATGTTGTAAATATATTACAATGGTAATACCACTTAGCCATTTAAATCATGTAAGTAATGCAAAGGTATTTTTAACTCACTGTTAATTCTTAGCGTGATTGCTCCATTCCTCTGCATAAGATCAGAATAAATTCTCAGTCGGAGTGGTTGCCTAGTAAAGTTGGGATAACTACAGCTTATAGAATCTTTTGTACATACTAGTTTAAATATAGTAGACATCTACCTAACATTCACTAATTATCTTATGTAGTTGTCAATTATTCTGGTTTGATCATAAATGCCAGAGTTTTGTATGCAGTCCCAGATGTTTGTAGTTCCTACCAAACACTTTTCTTTGTGGTACAGCTAGTATTCCTGCCTGCTGCCCCCACTGCCTTTTAATGTGCAGACATGCACATTCAAGTGCAAGTAGGGGAAAAAAAGTGCAAGACATGCAAGTAGGGAGAGGATGAAATAGCCTAATCAAGTTCCCTGCATTTATTTCTGATATAAATCAGCAGAGGTTAGAATTTTTTATAATAGAATTGCTACAGTCATGAATAGGTTAATTTTCTACCAGGAAGCGGAAATCTAATTTTCCACCATTTCTGATGATGCAAAATATTTTTTGTCTTGTAACTTGCTGTCACAGATTAATATATTTAACAAAGTTTAATATGACAATAATTCAAATTTGATTGAAGTATGAGGTATACCAAAGGGTTGAATTTTAGCGGCACTTAATGATTTACCGATTTGAGGGCTAGCAAGTGATTTTGCAAAGTAAAACAGGAACTTGATTACAGATTTGAGAATGACAGGAGTCACATGGACTCACTACAAGGTACCTTAAATCAAAATACGTATATATGTATAAACACAAGACATAGACACAAACAGAAGTATCTGGGTCCAGAGCCCACTCTCAAATGCACAAGGCAAAACCCCTAAATCAGTAGAGGAATGTAAGCAAGAGGCCAGTCTATAGTCAAAATTTGCCTCTTTGAGTTTGGAGTAAACACTCACAATGTATCAGCATTACCTAATGGGCAATGGCTGAGTCTCAGAGTCCTTGCCCAGGCCTTGCGCTGGCCTTGTCATCAGCAGATCTTTAGAGACCCCAGCTCAGGGGAGATGCCAGATGCAGCTCAGTGCGATCCAGGAGAGCTAAAAGGGTCTCATTTGGATTGCTATTTATAGGGTCAGAGATAATTGACTTTTGTCAGGTACTTTTCCACTTCAGCGCAACTTGAGTGATGTAATGTTTCAGTCTGTGCACGTCCAGAACTTGCTGGATCTTGGAGCCCTAGCACCCTCCCCTTTGGGCCACGACCAAGTACAGGTTACCAGGTCATAAAAAGGTTCAGAGTGATAGGGAGGGGAGTAGGAACCAGGTGTGCGGAAGGAGCACCTCAGCGTTCTGGTCCAGTGCAAGAGGTAATTGTCTATTGTTTCCAAAGAATAGGGAAGGCAGGAGCCAGGAGCGTGGGGGGGCTGGGGGGGGAAGGGAAGGGGGGAGGCCCTTAACGCTCTGGTAGCTGCCTGTCACGATGTGCATTTGGCTTTTCCAAGGTGTTACTGCATGGCCCAGAGAGGGGAGTTGCATCCTGCATTGAGCTGCCCATGAATGGAGGGGGGATCTCACCACCACGCTCCATAATTGATCAAGTGGTATATTTGCTTGATAGATGATTTCCGACGTGGAAATTTGAGGAAGCTCATTTTTGTGATAGAATTTAGCTGGGCAAGGTGTTCACACAGAGAGCCTTGGTGTCTTTTAAGTGGCTTGAACTTAAATAGAGTACTCTGGTACCTTCCATTGTCAACGATTGCTAAACATCAATTTTTCTGAGAAAAAAGTCACCAGATGTGAAGGATATATAAAAGAACTGTGAAAGACTATTCTGGTTAAATGGTGACTCTGCCAAACAGTCTATATAAATAGTGTGTTGAAAGTGTATTTTTACCTATATGTGCCTTCCCCAAATCCCTCAATCAATTTCACAATATGACTTTGTGAAATTACTCACAAGGTAAAAACTGTAACTTTGGAGTAAATTTCACTGAATTACCTAAACTCAGTAGGATAATTGATTTGATGGTGTAGCATAATAGCAACAAGCTGCAAAGAGCTTAGCTTTCCACTTTTAAAGTTTTTGCACTTTAAACCAGTAGAGGTATTAAAACTCACAATAGTTTGACACACATCTTACAGGTCATCTGATTGCACTACTAAGTTTAGATGAAACTGTGAGATTTACTCTGAAGCAAGATCTGCTAAAGAGAAGTTGTTTGAAGTGGTCTTAAATACATACATTTTAAATAAACCCTTAATTTTGAGCATGTAAATATAGTATAGAATTACAGACTAAACATTCAGAGTCTGTGAGCTAACAGGCAGTGGAAATTCACTGTTCAGTTCAAGGGATAGGGAACACAACATTTTCTAAAATGGAAAAAATCTAATTTCATTCATGCTTAAGTGGAGAAAATTTGCATTAGTTCTCATATATCTTGCAGCTAAAAAAAAATAGTTCAATCTGCTTTTAAACAAGTTTATTTATACTGAGATAACATTTGCAAAGCACCCTAGAAACAGGATGATGTGAGTTTCTGTTTCTAATCTCAACGGTCATATGATACATGGCCTTAAGGTAGTAAGCACCATTCAAAACAGAATAGATTCTTTTCCATTCTTTTGGCATATTTAGTTATGTCATAAAAATTTGAAACAAATGTACTCAAAGATTTTAAAAAATCAGTGATATCCTCAATCATATATATAAAAATCATATGCACAAATAATTAACAACTACTTCCTGTGAAGAGGATTAAAAGTCTGAGGTTTTTGGTAACAATTACTAGAGGCAATCTTGTATGTATTGTAAAGCTGAGGTAATTTTAAACCACTTTTGTATGGATAAACTTGATAGCTTTTACAGCTAGATGATTAAGTAAAGAGAAAAAATAAACCAAGGAAAGTCCCTGACTGATGCTGTGTCTGTATCACTAGAATCCAACATTTCGAATTCAAGAGACGTGATTTGTCCATACTTACCTTAAACCGCATAACTAAATCACTGAAACAGATTCATTACGAGATGGGGTGGGGCAAAGGGAAATTCTGCCCTTGCCGTGTAAGGTAAGGCAGTAATTGCAGCACAGATTTAAATAAAACCATAGTGGCGAAGGGTGTGGAGGTTGAAGAACGTCTTCGAAAGATGGCTTAAGATGTCTATGGTATGTCACCAGTGAGTGGGGCACCACCATGAATGATCTTGGCACACTGAAAAATGAGAAGTCAGCGTGTGGCGGGGACTGGGAGTGCTCTTGCCTTGCCAGCCCTAAGGAACTGATGACATGATTCCGTAAATTTGACATCAGAGAGGACTAGAAGACTAAATAAATCTCTATTGATTTCAACAAATTTAGGCTGATTTATCTCAACCAGGAAGGACTGAATAGGACACATTCTTCACCCCATTTTCTGCAATTCTATCTCGTCTCAGTGAGATGGTCTGGGTCATTGCTACACTTACAAATCAACACATTCTTAAAGTCTTTGTGATTCCACACGAGCCCCTTAGAATGCCAAATGCCTTAGACCTTTCAGATAGGAAGCAGAATTTTAAGAATCTACCGAAGCAAAGTGTATGTTTTGTTTTGCTCCACAGTAAGTTTGAAGATACTATTTTTTCCAATTTTACGAAGGCACAGTTAACACTAGCCCAGGTGCAATATGTTCTGTAAAATAAAAACTGTTTTGCAAAGGGTTTTGGTGGCTTTGTGATGAAGAAAATAAGGCCTTTTGTACAGTGCATGTGAATACAACATTGTTATTCTCTTTGCAAAATAATTGCAGTATGAAAGCATTGTTTTGTTCTTTTAATTTTTATTCTTTTAGACACAGACTTCTCTGCACTAGTTGCACAGTGACGACAGCATGTGGTGGGCTACAATACTGTCTACCAGTATTAACCTATGACCAGACTCTTTGTTAAAACTAATGAACACCAGTAGGGGCTCTATTTTATAGTGCGCTTTCCCCAAAGTTAAACATAGAGAACTTCCCCCTATGTTTTTACTTTGACTATTGAAACAATAAAAAGAAAACACAAAATGAGCTACAGAAATCTGCTGCAGCTCCACGTGTACTCTAGCTTGCCTTGTGTTTGTATGTGTAGATTTGTTTGAAATGTTCCTCTTTTTTCAGCTGGTGATAAAGTCAAAGTGCCAGCTAAATTCTATCACAAAGTGCCTTCTTACAGTCTCTTTACCCCCTGCAGCTTATGTTGAAAAGGCCAAATTCTGCTTACCTTACCGACGAAAGCAGTTCTTTTGTGTTTTATTGAGATTATACATGTGAGTGAGACAAGCAGAATTTGGTCCAAAGGGACTAACTTAACCTCAGCAGGTTTCTCAGCTTTTAAATGAGCAAATGCACATACCTACGCCTTTTCTCCCCCCCTTACTCCTGCTGGTTGACCACTTATATCTTTCGGGATGTAACTGCATGCACTGTTAAGTAAAGATTTCATCTCTGCATTTTTGCAGCTTTTCTAGATATTCTGATTTGTTTTTTAAAAACACAATCAGAATTTGTATCTCATGTTTTCACAGGAGCTTATAAACTACATCTTACAGCATTTCCTCACCAGCCTTAAGGAGCATTTTGGCTCTGGAATGGCTGCCGTATTGGGCCTATTAACTAATTCCACTGTAAATTAGCACATATGTTGTTATTTACTTGGGAAACAAAGCTTTACTTTAAATGCATTTTTGAAGTAACGTAATTATCAGGCAAATACTAGTTTGCAGACTCTGGGAAACTCCCCTCTTCTTAAACTGTAAGATGTAAATCTGTCACCTTGTTTTTACTAACTCCCTCTGATTTTGCTTAGTCTAAGTTGGCTCAGATGCCAGAAAAAAAAAGACCATTTTGTATGGTAAATTTTTTCCTATAAAACCAAACAACTAATCAAAAATACTGTTGGGAGGCAGTTGAGAGTACATATCCTTGCAGCACAGGTTTCAAGCAGCTATTGAAGACAGCAGAGAGCAAACCCCAGCTGCATTTGGCTTCTGTGGAGTCTAAACGTGGTTTTTATTTGGAGCCCTAACACGTGATCTGTGTTTGTTTGTTTTGCTTTTCATTTTATACAACTAAATTCTAGAAAGTATTCTTGCAAATTCGTAACTTACTCTTAAGAGCACAGATGGCTTCCCTCTCCTCCAAGACTGCTCTGCTTTCCCCCAAGGCACAGCAGTCACCTTTGACACCACCAACAGTAGGTAAAGTAGCAGAAGCGATGGTAAAAGAACAGGCTTTTTGAGGGAGGTGTTTACCTGTTGCTTCTGCAGTTTACACTGACGTTGGATGTGTGTCCAAAGCTTTTGCCCGACTCCTCATTTACTCATTCCTCTGCTGACACGGCTTGGGGTGGAAAGTGATGGGTTTCCTCGGAGAGCAACATAGTGGGGGCGAAAAGAGTTTAGAGTCAAATTACACAAAACCAGGCAGAAATGGTTGATCTCTGCTGCTCCCTGAATTTGAAGCAAAGGCTGTGCACGCGTTGTGCACAGGGATGAGACGAGCCCTTCCTACCGCCGGGAGCGAGGCGGTGTGCGCCCCTGCACGGCCGGCGGC
>NW_010401627.1:0-1534 GCF_000710305.1 Buceros rhinoceros silvestris
TGGGATTTCAGACACAGCAGATCAGAAAGAGACTTCGATGCAGAAGAAAAAACAGTATGGTACTGACAGGCATCCTGACTGCCTACGTTCTCTGCTGGGCACCTTTCTATGGCTTCACAACTGTCCGTGACTCCCCACTATCTTTGTGAAAGTGAAGCATTATCTCGCTGCCTTTTACACAGCAGGATGCATTGCTAGAAGTAACAGCATGATCAACACCATGTGTTTTGTAACTGTAAAAAATAACACCGTGAAGCATTTCAAGAAGATCCTGTTGCTCAGGTGGAGATCAACATATAATGGCAGCAAATCAAGCACGGATTTAGACCTGAGAACCAACACATTGCCGGTCACAGAGGAGGCAGACTGCTTAAAACTGAAATAACTTTTCTGCCATTCTAAACTCACCTGTCCTCGAGAAGAGGTAAAGAGGAAATAACGCCTCCTGAGAAGCTTCTGCCTTGACTGTGGAACACCCACAGCCGGTGAGAGACCTCGAAAAGCAGCCAGCCTTGCATTTCCACCAGAACTTGTTGCACTGGACTGCTGTATCATGTCCTCATGTATCATGAGGACACTGTACCCCAGACTGATGCCAGGCTTCAGTTCACCCATCTGTAAATCTGGGATGAAGACACTCACTGTAAAGAACTCAATGAATGCATTAAAGCACATTCCAATGATAGAAGACTGGATTGCTGATTCTAGCAATGATGCCTTTTTGTTTCTTCTTAAGAGAAATATTTTAACCCCTTTGTACCTTTAAGCTACTTGGCGTCCTTTTCCTTCTGCTCACAAGCAGAAGGATGGCAAAAAAAAACCCCATTTGGCTTCATACCACTCTTGATCCTCTCCATTTTCCTCTTGTGATAAAGCTCCTTTGAAGTCTACAGACCACCAGCTTTCTGTTGTCCAGTGTACAGCATGCTCTTATGAGAAGCACATTCTCCACAAAGCTAAATTCTGCTTCACGGTCTAGTGAAAACCTCAAGTCTCTTCCTGTGACACCTTGTTGAAGAATATTTGATCAACATTCCCCTCGGTCATTTTATACAGAGTGCTACTCTTTTTAGTAGGTATCTGGAAATGGCACAGCTATACATTGAAGGGATCTGTTCCCTTTCACCTCTAGGCACCCTGTGACCAGCTTCTGTTGCCTTGAGTTGCTGAACTCTTCACAGAATCCATCACAACATCATAGAGGTGCGGAACAATATCTCCAGATTGTCTAGTCCACCCCTTTGCTCACACAGGGTCAGCTAGAACAGGCTGCCCAGGATTGTGTCCAGTTGGGCTTTCACTGACTCCAGGAATGGAGACTCCACAGTCACTCTGGACCATCTGTGCCAGTGTTCTGTAGCCCTCATAGTAAAAGAAAAAAAAAAAAGTGTTTTCTTATGTTCAGATGGGATTTCACAGGTTTTGACTTGTTTTGCAGTGGACCCATACAAAAGTATAGCGTGTTAGTGGGAGAAAATCTACCCCAGACACCTTACCAAGTCCACGTGCACCTTCAGAATAAAGGACAAGTAGG
>NW_010401628.1:0-3488 GCF_000710305.1 Buceros rhinoceros silvestris
GGCAGAGGAGATGGCAGAGGCACCCCAGGGGCTATGGGACACCCAGGAGGTTGGGAAACACTGGAGTCCCATGCAGATCCATCTTGGACAGAGTTGTGGGCACCCAGGGGGCTCAGGGGCATCCAGAGAGGGTAGAATCACAGGGTCCCCCAGAAGATCATCCTGGAGACCAGGCCTGTGGCACCTCCTTTATTTCAGGCCCTAACGAAGCCCTCAGTGGGTGGTAGAATCCACATCCCCACCTACAGCCGCACCAGGTCAAGGCTCACGGGCGGGTGCTGTCGAGGTGCACGGGCAGCCCGTTAATGCAGTTGACAAGCACAAAGTGTTGGTCCTGCCGAGGCCGGTAGGTGCATCTGGGCCAGGTGGTCCCCGTCCGCAGGCGGCAGGCTGTGAGGCTCAGGCGCCCTGGGGTGGTGAAACGACCTGCTGCATCAGGCATCTGGGAGCAGGCATCCACCAGATCCTGGGCTGGAGCATGCACGAAGGTGTTGAGGGTCTTGCAGTGGTTATCTCGAGCGATCACCTTCCGGCGTTGCACCATGATGTCGCAGTAGCGGTGTGCCTGTTGCACAGACGTCTGAGGGTAGTCCACATGCTGTCGTACAAACTTCTCATAGCGGGTCTCACGCGCTGCCCCTGCCAGTGCCGCCAGCACCAGGGTCATGCATAGGGCCCAGCCTGCCATGGGGACCTGTGGAGAGTGGGGTCAGGGCAACACAGACTTCCGAAGCACGCCCCTGCCAGTGCCGCCAGCACCAGGGTCAGCCATGGGGCCCAGCCTGCCATGGGGACCTGTGGAGAGTGGGGTCAGGGCAACACAGACTTCCGAAGCCCCAGTTGAAAACCACACCTTAGACACTTGATTCGTCTAAAAACTCCCCCTCCCACACACCTGGATCCCTTACAAATCTCCTTTAAATGCACCGCCCCACCCTGGACACCTGATCCATCCGTGGATCCCACCTGGGTCCCCTACAGAACACCCCATGGACACCTGCATCCCCTACACTCACTCCTGCACTCCCCAGAAGCCCCCGTCCCCTATGGAACACCCTCTCCTGCATCCCTGGCTGTGCTAGAGATCCAGCCCCTGCCCCGACACCTGGACCCCCCACATAGCCCTTCCCCCCTACCCAGATGATCAGGGTCCTCACGGTCCCCACCAGTACACACTCTGGTCCCCTATGCATCCCTCATACTCACCTGTGTGTGTGCCTCAGTTTCCCTTATGGCTTTGGGGTCTCAGGGATCCCTCCCACTCCACTCTGCCTCTTTTATACTGGCCCCAGCTGGGCCCAATGGGCAAGGATCCAGGAGGAGGGGCAGGGCAAAGAGCAAGGTCCAGCAGATGTGTGGGAGGAGGCAGGTGCCCAGGAGGCCCCACTCCCCCTCACAGACCTCCCAAGGTTATCACGTAGTCACTGACAAACCACGTGACTGGCTGCGCGTGTCCCCTGACCCTCTTGCCTTGGATCACGTGCTCTGGCCAAGGAAGTCCAAGAGCAGCCTCACCTCCAGAGAGGCCCCAGATGGCGTAAGACGCACATGGGATAGTGGAGTGTGGGGCATATGATGGTTTATGGGGTAGGCATCCAGGAACTTAGAGGTACCCAGGGGGTTACGAGGCACCTGGTAAGTTAGTCACATGTCCCATAGTGGTTAGGACATCCAGTCCCCTTGGGTGGCAGGGCAAGGTGCCTAGTTCCCTAGTGGTGGGGGCAGGATGTCAGCATCATCTTCGGGGCAGCAGACAGATGCTCCTGACCTTTTTGGACAGTGGGGCATGTCCACAGCTGCCTTGCACTGCTCCAGAAGCTGTGTGTCCCTTCCCCCTGCGGCCTCTTGCTGGGGGGAAAGGGACACACAGTACCCTTGAGAAGTGCAAGGATGCACCCGCGGGAGTTGTCGGGCACCTATGGAGGGGCAGTCCCTGGGGCAGAGGAGATGGCAGAGGCACCCCAGGGGGCTATGGGACACCCAGGAGGATGGGAAACCCCATGGTCACATGGGGGCCAGATCCAGAGGGTCAGAATTGCAGGGTCACCCGAAAAGATGATGCTGGAGACCTTCTTTATTGCAGGCCCTAATGGAGCCCTCAGTGGGTGGGAGAATCCACGTCCCCATGGCTGCGCCATGTCAAGCCTCACAGGTGGGTGCTGTTGAGGCTGAGGCGGTATGGGGTGGTGTAACGACCATATATATCAGGCATCTGGTAGCAGGCGTTCGCCACAACATGGCCTGATGCATGCACAAAGGTGTTGCGGAACTTGCATGGTGGTCCTCTTGCATTTATATTCTGCCTTTGTATCACGATGTCACAGTAGCGGTGCGGCGGATTCACAGGCGTCCGGGGGTCGTCCACATGCTTTTGCAGAAAGGCCTGATAGGTCTGACAGGACACCAAACCTGCCAGTGCCACCAGCACCAGGGTCATGCATAGGGCCCAGCCCGCCATGGTGACCTGTGGAAAGAGGGGTCAGGGCAACACAGACTTGCCCCAATAAGAAACTCCACCCTACGCACTGAATTCTTCTAAATATTCCCATCTCCGACACCTGGGTCCCTTACAAATCCCCTCTAAATGCAGGGGGAACACACCCACCACTCCATCCCCTCCCACCACCACGTGGACTTCTCAGCCATCTGTGGATCCCACCTGGATGCCTGGGTCCCCTACAGAACACCCTATGGACACCTGCATCCCCTACACTCACTCCTGCACTCCCCAGAAGCCCCCGTCCCCTATGGAACACCCTCTCCTGCATCCCTGGCTGCACCAGAGCTCCCACCACCACGTGGACTTCTCAGCCATCTGTGGATCCCACCTGGATGCCTGGGTCCCCTACAGAACACCCCATGGACACCTGCATCCCCTACACTCACTCCTGCACTCCCCAGAAGCCCCCGTCCCCTATGGAACACCCTCTCCTGCATCCCTGGCTGCACTAGAGATGCAGCCCCTGCTCCGACACCTAAATTCCCCGCATAGCCCTTCCTGCCACTCCAGATGATCAGGGTCCTCATGGTCCCCTCCAGCACACACTCAGGTCCCCTACACATCCCTCACACACACATGTGCATTTGCCTCAGTTTCCCTAATGGCTTGGGGGTCTCAGGGATCCCTCCCACTCCACCCCACCTCTTTTATACTGGCCCCAGCTGGGCCCAATGGGCAAGGATCCAGGAGGAGGGGCAGGGCAAAGAGCAAGGTCCAGCAGATGTGTGGGAGGAGGCAGGTGCCCAGGAGGCTCCACTCCCCCTCACAGACCTCCCAAGGTCATCAGGTAGTCACTAATGAACCACGTGACTGGCTGCGCATGTCCCCTCAGGTGTCCCCTGACACCGTGTTGCCTTGTTCCATGTGTGGGACACGCCTGCTACTCCTTCAGCTGATCTGTGACAGGGGAGCAGTCGAGCACCGGCATTTCCCGGGCAGCCATGGCTTGCCTCTGCTCAAACCTATCCCGGCTTACCGCTGAGAAGAA
>NW_010401629.1:0-2893 GCF_000710305.1 Buceros rhinoceros silvestris
AAATTGTATATACATAAATATATATATAATTTTTTTACTACTTTATTAAGGATATAAAATCCTTACAATTTCTGTAGAGACCCCCTGCAGCCGGTGTACTGCAAACCTTTTGTGATACAGGTTGAGAAACACTTTTAAATCTCTCATCCAACCTGATCCTTAGAAATCACGACTTCCTCAGAGAAGGAGGAAGCTTTTTTCTCCACTAGTACCAACCTCTGCAACACCAAGCTCTGTCTTGCGTAGTTTTCCTGTGTGTTGCCTAGTCAGAAATGACTCAAAGTTTTACCCATTTCCATCAGCTATTTTTCAGCCTAAAAAATCCCAAATTGCTAATACAGAATTAGGGACTTCACTCTTCTTTTATTCTTGATTCCCACTTGTGTCCTTAAATCACAAGCTCTTCAGGAAAACAACTTTTATTCCATTCAAGCTTTTGGCACACAAGTGGTTGTAGACTGTCAAGCTCATTGTTTTGCTGGACTTTCAGGGGCTGAGAGTGTCTTTGAGCTGTTGTGTGCTGAAGTTTTAATCCTCACCTTGCTGAAACTCTCCAGAGATAGTTGGTGTGCCAACGAGCATCACTGGCTCCACCGCTCAGATGGTGTTGGAGCTCTGATCCTCCACAACCACGTCCACACAGCAGCGTCTGATGCTGGAGGGAGGTACTTGAGGACTTGCAGCTGGGAAGAGTGCAGCGTTCTGATGCTCACGGCGCGATTTCTGCATGTTGTTTTGGCATTTTTATTTTTTAGTAAGTTTTTTCAAAGCAGCTCAAAACTTCCTCATCTCCAGAATAATTGTTGCAGTCGCATATAAAACCAGATCCATTTAAAACAAGGAAAACAGCAGTGTTTTTCTCTTAAAAGACTCTGTAACCAAGAAGCTCACTCTGTAACCAAAACATTCTTAGCTGCAGATTAGAAGCTCTTTTCTTTCTGTGGTATGAGCAAACTGCTGAGCGCTTTGTGAGCGAGCCGAGCTTTGCTGCTGGGACTTGTCTCGTGGCGCCTGTGTCCCGGCAAGCCGCCGGCCAACTGTCAGGCGTTGAGGCTCACACACAAGCGCCGTATCCCTGCTGCCAAGTTCTAGATAACTTGTAACAGCTTTGTAGCATAAACACATCGGAGGTGCTGTATAAGGATTGATATTTTATATGGGTTTTCAAGAAGTCTCCCGTTTTGAGCAGTGGAATATGTGCTTTTTTTTTTTATAATGATGGATTTTATTGCATTGTTTTCCTCAGCTGAATTCCTCTTCAAGGATTGAATTCCTTACCTGCATTTCATTGCATAAGCAAGACCTTTGAGCAAAGAGGGCTTTTTAGCTCTGGTTAAACATCTGAAGTAGAAAAGGTAGGTTATTGTGCTGTGCTTGAGAAGATACTACTGCTGTTTAGAGGTTGTAGAATTGGAAGAGGGAATACATAAGGTTGCTTCAAGAATCCCTTTTCAGGTGACTTCCTCTAAACCATTAGGTCAGTCTTCAAGGTTTGGTGTGGACGAGTTTGTTAGCAACAAGAAATCCCTTCTTGGACGAAAAGAATGCTGTGCAAGTGAGTTGTTTGGGGGCAGGAGCTGCGTGACATCATCTCATCTGTGCTTTTTTTTTTTTACCCTTTTCCTTTTGAATTCCAAGCATACAATTTGCATTCAAAGGTGTTCAGCTGGACACCTGACCAAGATACAGATGTTGAGAGGTAATGGCAAGTCAAGATTTTTATCTGCAAGAGGCGTGCAAGGTTGGGAGAGTCTTCACTGTTCAATTCTGTTTCCAGACCCTTAAAATGCTTAGAAGAAGTTTCTTCTCTGCAACCGAAGTCTGTGGTGCTGTTTACTGCTCCAAGTGATTCATGTTGTTAGTCTTTGTCTCCTGTTGATGATGGCAATTTGCCTGAACTTAATTGCTGTTATCATGAAATAGACTATTTTTAACTTTAGTCTTAAAGAGTTATTTGCTATATAAAAATTCACGAGAATTCAACAAGAAGTTGAAGCAACTGATCAACCAGTTCAATTGTTTGCAAGAACCCAAATGAGGCAGAATTATTTGTGTACCGTGCCCTCTGCTTTGCAGAGGGGTTGTTGCTGAACCTTGGGGGAGTTGAAATGTCCCTTAGAGGTCCTCTGCCCCATGGAAATCCACCTCCCTGAGTTATAACGAAAAACTTGGCCATCTCCTGATCCACTCCTCATCCTCCTGAACGCTGCCTCTTCACCGCATGTTCTCTCAGCCTTTGCAAAGCCAGTGGGGATTTTCGCTGAGGTTGTGGAGAAGTCACTGCTTGAATTTTCAGTTTCACCTCAGCTGCTGTGCCTGCAGAGTCACCTGCAAGGACATTCTCGCCACTGCCATGCAAAGCTCAGGTTTTGGGAGAAAGCCACCACCTCGCAGATCAGCCTTGCTGATTCTGGGTCAGAATTATAGGTATGAATTCCTTTTCTAACCTTACTTGAAGGCTACTTACCTCCTGGTTGAGAGAAGAGTTGGGACAGTATCTCTTCATCCAGAAATTATAAACGACCACAAACTCCAGAGTTGAAAGAGAATTCACAAGGCTGTAAATTCTTGCCTGTATTTTCCTACATCCCAATGCCACCGCTGGTACCTGCACGATCCACCACCACCACAGCCCTACCTTTTCTGGTTCTTCTGCTGCTCCCTCTTGTTGCCACAGCTCTGAAACCGAGAACTGGGGCCTTTGGTTTTGTATTTCTTCTTAGGTTTTCTTATTTATTTTAAGGGTTTTATTTACATGATTTTACTTATTTTTAGGAGTTTATTTTTCAATTTTTCATTTATTTTTAGGCTTTTGTTTATTTTTACATTTTTATTTTATTTTTGTATTTATTTTTCTCTCCTGCCAAATTGCTACAGTGGCCTCATTACCGCT
>NW_010401629.1:2961-18084 GCF_000710305.1 Buceros rhinoceros silvestris
TAAACGCGCCTCATTAGCGCTCTTCTCTTGCATGAGCATTGCCACCTTCAGTGTGCAGACAGGCTAGAAGATGGGTACAGCAGAGGTCTATGGGGATGGATGATCTTTAATTTGAAGGTATTTGCCTGACATTCAGAAGAACTGAATTTTTTGTGGCCCCACCTCAGGTTTCTTGTGGTCTTTGGTAGTGTGTAACCAGACGAGGAGGTCTGATCTAAGATTGCTGCTCCAATTACAAAACTTTCCAGAACATTGTTTGCTAGTGCACTTTAAATTTAGATGAGCATCACTATTCCACACCCGGCTGTTTATTGAACAAATCCTCTCTGGTCAGATTTGTGCGGTCATTTTTCTGATGCAGAGGAATGGGGTGGGGGGCGCTAAATCTTAAGCGCTGTTTTTAATTTCGAGGCAGCTCTGCCCACGTTTGCCCTGCACAGCAATCTGAGGGTTTGCACAGAGAGACAAAGCAGATCTAATTGGCATTTCTGAGCCAACTGCTGACTGCAGCCAATTAGCTGAGAAGTGACAATTTGTGACTACTGCAGCAAGGCGGCACAGTATTGGAATATCAATCGATTTCCATCTCGGTGTAAGTTGAGGAGTGATCTGGGTTTTATATTTGCACAGTATCAAGTGTTTGTGCCGTAAAGCTCAATGGCTTCGTTAGCATTGCAGCAAGTGAGGAGTAAGTCATTTATCTCTTTCATTGGTCCTTCACACAGGAGCGACGTGGCTTGTATTAGTAGGTGTGAAAATCAAATTTTAGTGGAGGTTTTATTTGTGCTTGTAGAATGTAAATCTGAGCTTGTGAACCTCTTCAGCTGCACCAAGTCAGCCAGAAGTTTTTCTCCTACGAAACATAAAGCAGCAGTATGTTGAGTGTGCTTGGATGCAAACTGGTTTTTGAGCTTCTGATGAGCGATGAGTTGTTCTTTTAATGCAAGCAGGAACAGAGCAATGTAGTCTTGGACTTCTCTCCTTTCTGTGATCCACCTCTCATGGACCTTTAGCTGTCAGATCAGCTGGTGCTGCAGCTGTGGATGGTTATCCCTTACTCATCATCACAGCTCCTCTTTCTGAAGCCCCCACCTCCACCATCAAGTTTATCACAGAACCCCAGACTGGTGTGGGTTGGAAGGGACCTCTGGGGATCACCCAGTCCAACCCCTCCCTGCTAGAGCAGGGTCACCAGAGCAGGGTGCCCGGGGTGGCCTCCAAGCGGGTTTGAGAAGAAGTTATTCCTCATGTTCAGAACTCGCTTGGATCAACCACCTCCCAATCATGCTCTGCTTCAACTTGATGTGTGGCAGAGTTTTTCAAGTTACAATTTATTGCTGTAAGACCCTTTGTTTTCTCAAACTTAAGGCTTAACTTTTCTATCTAGAGAATCTTTCCCTGTGGAACAGGTTGTTCTCGTAGCTTTGAAGACTTAACAGGGATCAAATCAGCTTAAATTTTCTTCCTAACCTCAAAATTTGGATGTAGTTTTACTGTTTGTGATGATCCATGATGCCTCTGGACAGAAATGACCTCTTGCCTCCATGGTGTGGCATCTCATTGCACAGAGGTGTAGTGACTGTGACCGGGGTATGGTTCCACCTGAAAGCTGGCGCAGCTGCAGTGGGTTGTGGCATCTGGTTTCCTCTACAGCTGCCAATGCACTGTGTGCTCTTGCTGGCTAGTGGGAAATACAGGAGCAAATGGTTAAAGGGGGGAGTATGGACGTGCACCTGGGCACCAGCAGCAGTTATGGAAGGCTTAAAATGGTGGTGAAATCATGGTCTATAACAAGCTTTGCTTCCTTCTCTTAGGGATGCAAATATCTTTTGTTTTTTCAGAGCAGATGCCTTGTTCTGCACTTAACTGAATGTTAACCCTGCGCAGAGTGAAGAAGTTATAAAGCTTCTCTTCCCTCCTGGAGATTCAACATCCACATTTCACTGCCAAATGTTTTAATTCACTGACATTGCAAGAGCGAGGCAATGTGGTTCTTGTAAGCTTGAATCACAGATTTGAGTTCATCTTCCATCATCTTCACTGGATCATCTAAGTTTTTAATACTGGGGCATGCTGGCCCAGTCTCTCAGTGCTTCTTGACACTGAAAGCAGATTTCATAAACCAGTAGCTGCCTCCTTTTGGTTGCTCAACATCTGATGCAGTGTCTACGTCTTACCACAAACATCCCCTTTGGTCCAGTGGTTTGGTGGAATATTCCATCCTCATGGCCGTACATGGCCACGTTTAGGTGTTGCAGGTAGGACGTGGCATCTACCAGAGACCTATGTCTTTCTGGAGCAGCTACTGGAGGCCAGGTGAGATGTTTAGGGCTGCTGGATGGCAATAAGCTACCCGTCTTTAGACAATGGGTGGAGCTTCTAATGCATCCATGAAACCAAGGAGAAGGATGCACTGTGGAAATTTGAACCATCTAAATGTCTACAAATAAATGTCTTTATGTGCCTCAGGTGTTTATGGTCCCCGTATAGATGGAGACTTAGATAAGGAACTGCGTAGGTAATCTAGACACCTACAGTGGCCAACTGAGTCATGGATGAGGTTTCCATTGAGTGTAGAGGGATGATAGGTGTATAGCTCTGTATTCTTGTATTTAGAGGTCTTAATCTGTGTCTTAATCCCATAAATCTCATCTGCAGAGGTAAATAGATGCTTTCTTCAGAAAAGTTGTCCTTGGACCTAATATTGATGAGATGATTTGAGAACCACCTGCCCAAAAACTATTATCTTGCCCCTCTCCTTCCTTGGGTTGCTGCTGAGTTTGCCTCAGACCTCAGTGAGCTGGGTCATCTGAAAAATGCCATCATAAAGCCCTGCGTTCCTACAGTTAGCTCTGTGCTGGCTCAGTGACTTGCTTTGGCTCATTAAAGAACATGCGGAACAGCAGCAGCAGCATGTGGCAAAGCCGAGACCACCTTTCAGGTGGTGGAGCTGGACTGATAGATTTGGCTTGGTTTTTCCTGCAACCTCACCACCGAGGCTGCTGGAGCTGGCTCGCTGCTCCCATTGAGTGGAGAGCACCGAGAGCAATGTGCGTTTTCTGCCGTGTGTTTCACTGGAGCACGTTGTAATTGTGTTTAAAGGAGAACTGAAACAGGGAACGACGTTTCTCTTGAGCAGAAGAGCAGTCTTTCCCCCCATCATGATCATAGAGGGCAAACGGAATGTTTTGATGACTTTGGCATTGCTCAGGAATACTTAAAAACCATTTGGTTTTCAGCCGGTCCTTTGACAGAAGCGCAGGGACTCAGCTTTCAGGCCACGGCATTCTGTTACTGCTGTCTGTATTCTCCAAGGTCAGATTGAATCCTTGCCTCTAACCATAAAAAGAAGAAGAGACGGTGGAGGGCTGGGGAGGAAAGAGAGGGAGATGTACATAAACATCATCTGCAGCTTGTTTGGCTGTTGGCTTTATCTCTTTGGAAGCCCCTGGAGCTCCTCACCTTTCAGTCTTATGGGCTGCTTTTTTCCTTCGTTAACTTCAGCACCGGGGCTATACTTAAACAAAAAGGAAAGCAGCCTGGAATCTCTGGATTTCTGTGGTTTTCAGTGCTGTGTGGTCCCGTAGACTTTCAATACATAAGTGCTGTAGCATCCTCCCACCTGCTAGGGAAGTTAATGGATCTCGCAGTAGGGACCTTTTGATATCTTCTGAATTCACAGCAAGCACTGCGCTCCAGTCGCCTGCTTCACGTTGTGCCTTCTCCGTCGCGCTTCTCAGGTTTCACAAGTTAATTAGATTCTTATTTTTCTCTCCTTTATGATTCTATTCTAGACGTGTGTCCTATTCAGAAATACCATTTCCAATTTCCCTTTTTCTCATCCCTAATATGAAGTAGGGTTGAAAAGACAGGCAGCACCGATGTGAACTGAGTTACTTTATACAACACTGGAGAAAGGCAAAAATATGGCAAGTAAATAGTCCTGTATCGTTAGCATTGTAGAAACAACATTTTCTGTATTTGTTCATGTTTTCTCAAACATTTAGATACCCAAAGTGTATCAAATTATATTATGAAAATACCACACTTGAAATGGTCTTCAGTACATTAACAGTTCTTCAATTAACAAGTTGATTAGCAGTACTAATATTTTGTAAAATATTAGGTATTATTTGGGTTTGAAGAGGGGTTTGCCCCATCCCCCCTGTGGCTATTAGTTCGGCTTCTATTTCTCTAAAATAACAGTAACTTTCCACTCCAGTAGAAGGAGTTATGTTGTGATGATATAGCTGTCAATCTGTTTATTACAGGTAAGTGATTGTACTCAAATCTGTTTCTTGCTGTATTTCACAGAAAAAAAAATATTTCTATGGAGTATCTCACTGGGTTGGTGGTACCATTTTTGTCTTAGTGGTATGTGAAATTCAAGTGCTTTTTAATGAGTTCAAAGCACTTACAGATGAAAAGAATGGAGGCTTAAATAACTCTAGGTAGGGTTGCACTTACAGGCTTAAGGTGATCTTGTTTCAAAGTAAGTTGACCAAGAGTCAGCTGGACCCATTTTCGTACAGAATTATTCTCTTGAAAGTGTTGTCAAGTTTCTTTTCCCTTGAGGCACAAACTCAGGTACTAATGCAAACCAATTCCTGGTGTGTAATTAGCCCAATTTGTTTGTCAAACTTTGTATCAGTCATAGGCTGTAGTTTAACTCGAGAAATATTTTCTATTACAAGAACAGAATCATAGAACAGTTTCAGTTCAAACGGACCTGAAAGATCATCCAGTTCCAACCCCCTGCCATGGGCAGGGACATCTTCAACTAGAGCAGGTTGCTCAGAGCCCCGGGGGCCAACCTGGCCTTGATCACTGCCAGGGATGGGGCATCCACAGCTTCTGGGTGACCTGGGCCAGAGTCTCATCCCCCTCACAAGGAAGAATTTCTTCCTAATACCTAAACTAAATCTCCCTCTTTCAGTATGAACCATCACTCCTTGTCCTGTCACTACTTGCCCTTGTAAAAAGCCCCTCCCCATCTTTCCTGTAGCCCCCTTGAAGTACTGGAAAGTCATACCAAGGTCTCCCCGCAGCCTTCTCTGCTCCAGGCTGAACACCCCCAGCTCTCTCCCCTCTCCTCCCAGCAGAGGGGTTCCACCCTCCCATCACTCCTGGGGCTCCTCTGGCCCCGCTCCCACAGCTCCATGTCTCTGCTGGGCTGAGGAGCCCCGAGCTGGAGCCAGCCCTGCAGGGGGGTCTCCCCGAAGCAGAGGGGCAGGATCCCCTCCCTGGACCTGCTGCCCACACTGCTGGAGATGAGCCCAGCACACGGGTGGCCTCTGGGCTGTGAGCTCACATTGTTGGCTCACGTCGAGCTTCTCATCAACCAACACACTCAAGTTCTTCTCAAGAGAGGAGATTTCAGAATCATTTTGAGTTTGAAATACCAGCTGTTACTGAAATGTCGGTTGGGTTCAAATTGCTGTTCTTGGAATATTTTTATGGACAAATACTTTGCCGTTAACTCCTTTGAAATGTGTGTGTACTGATTTCAAAACTGGTGTACTTCAGAGATGGTGTCGGCTAGTTTGAGGTAGCCAAATTTTCTTCTATGCTTAATATTTTATGCTCATCAAATGATGAAAGAAGTAAAGCTCTTAATCATACATTGTTCTCATTCCGTATAGCCAGCTGGTTTTGTTCATCTGGGAAGAAGCCACATTTTTTTGCCACTTTAAATGATGAGGTATTAGAAAACTGTGATAAGCTGTTACACTTCTTCAGTACCTTTTCAGATCAGATAAGCATAAGCCACAAGCTTTATAATATTCTGTGGAATTAACATAATTAATTTTCTCATCTGTTTTGATCTTAAGTACTTAAGGATACTGATTTATTCCTAAGAACATAGTATGAAACATCTCTGAAGGACAGGAGTGTTCTGAAAGTGGCCATTTGATTTGGCAGCTGAGCTGAAGTTGTGCTCAGCACCTGGAGGAGACTGTCCCAGTCCTCAGCACAAGATACACGCTGGTTTCCTGCAGTTCCGCTGCTTTTTCCTTTGCTACAAAATTAGATTTTAAGAGTGGATAGATGAATCTTCCACTGTCACTTAAACTTAATTAAAAATCTGTACAGCTAAGAAATTTGTGCCATATTTTTCCTGTATCCAGAAAGAACAATCCACTTTTAACAGCTATTTCTAACCAAACTTTCTATGTAACAGAATTAATTAAGTCCTAGGAACAGATTATATTAGGGGAAATTAAGCTCTAAATAAGCAAACCATTAACAATTATGATACTAAATTGCCTGTGACACAAATTGGTCAGGTTTAATAGCTTGAAGTGTTTTCAGCTTGTGAGATGTAAATTGTGGAAACCAACTTGGGCTTTTATTTCAATCCCTATATGAGGTACAGATCTTCAGCTGGTCTTTGCAAGAGAAGAGCTGCAACAGGAAGGGAGAAGAACCACCGCTGGTAAAGCATTTTATAGTGCTTCGGTGTGAAATGAACACCCGGTTTTCCTTCTCTCTTTTATTTCTTTCCTCCACTTGTGTTATCAAAAAATGCAAAGCCCTTCCCTGGTAACAGTTAGAGATGAGTTTGCAGCCTCATTAATCTTCCGTAGAATCTTGCCTTTTCTAAAATAACAGATATTTGTTTCTTCTTCTAATTGGAGGAGCTTCAGTTTCCATCACAGAAATGAGTCCTAACGATCATCTGGACAGGAGTGGCCCATCGAAGCTTCCTTTGTGCTCTTAATATTCTTTTTCTACCAAAGGACTTGTAAATACAAGCTGTTGGTCCGTAATAAGGTCTTGATTTTGCAGTCAGTCTGCATCACCATTACTCTCAGACCATATTTCTGTGTACTGGATATAATGCATGTTTGTATTTTGGGGTGTGATGTTCTAATAAGAAAATTCTTTGCCTTAAAGAAATGCCAGAATAGTTTTGCGAATATAAAGCCACTTTGGTTACTGTGTGCTGAGTTTTGAAATAAAACTGAAATCACACACACTCTCTTTTTCTAAGCAGGAGCCTATTGGGAAGCACTTTGTAAGGAATAAAATGGGCAAGAAATTATGTTTTCTTGTCTGTTGTAGGCAGTAATATTGAGCATCTGCTCTGCAGGTTTCGAGTCAGCTCTCCAGCCATACAGAAGTTACACACTGTAAAGGAGCCTTCAGCTTAAAAATGTTTCAATATATTTAGAAGGAAATTACCTTGGTCCACTTCTATACCAAGTTACGATGGATATTTAAAGCAAATACAATAATAGAAGGTGTTGTAGAGCAACAGAAATCCAAGCAATGACTCAGTTTGCATATAGCCATAATTTTTTAATACGATTATTGCTGGGAGGAGAGATTTGTATTTATGCTAATGGTACCATACTATGACTTTTATTACGGAAAAAGCCTGACAAAGGACACCTGAAGTGAATGTAATAGCCCTGGAAAGCTTTGTCGGTGTGGATGGCAGCTGAGTTTTACAATAAATTCAGTGAAAGAGTTAATCCGTTGTTGTGGTGCTGAGACTGATAGTCAGAGGAAATAGGAGGTACCTGGAAAGAACTCCTGGTCCCGAACACTGCTGAAGTTGCCGTTCTGCGGGCTCGCCTCCCGTCTGCTTTGTTATCCCAGGCTGCCTCACCTTCCCTTTCACCTCTAACCACCTCCCAGTTTCCTGTTCGCCTCTCCCCTCTGGTTTTTTTGCCCAAAATACCCATTTGTTTTTCGCCTTTCGTCGAGTGGATTGTGGGGAGGGCAGCGGAGATGAATGCTGTAGCGGTTTTTACAGTGTCCGTTATCTTCTGTGCTTCATGCCTTTTTGCTGCTCTTGGTGTAAGTCCCTTATTCAAGGAGGTTTCAGTGTGCAAATGTTTTTTGAATAGGAGCATGCATTTTGAAGTTGTCTTCGTATTTTGGATCTATGGTTTTATCATATTTTGGATGGAAGATTTCAAAATAATAAGTCAAAAATAAATAAAAAAGTTAATAAAAAGAATACGTTAATAGTTGTAAGTTACAGTTTGTTTTCTTTCCCCTCAGAATATGTCAGTGCTTATTCAAAAGTGTTCAAAAATGTTAATTGACTTTAAGTAAAGGCTTATTGCATGGTAATTTTTCGATCACTGCAACAATGTGTCTGAAATATGAGTTTGCTTCTCAGTAAGTAATAGAAAGCATTTGCTTTTTTCTTTTGCAGATTGCATTCTCGCAACATAGCAACTTTATGGACCTGGTACAGTTCTTCGTGACCTTTTTCAGGTACTTTTCATTTAAGACAGTTAATGTTTCTTCTTCGGGAAAGGTCTTTGGGGTTCGTTTTTTAACGTTGTGTTTGGGGTTTTGTTGTTTTGTTTTGCCTTTTTTTTTAAGCATCCTGCTTACATCCCAACCTAGAAAATGGAAAGCTCTATCTTTAAAGTATTTCATTAGGAAATGTGTTAAGAAAATTGTCTGCCCACCTTTGCAAATGCATCTTGTTCTGTGCATGCAGGGAGAGGGCGGTTGGGGCTGGGAGAGGCTTTTTGAAATGGAGGAGTTACTTTTAAAATGATTTAAAAGACATCTTCTGAGTTACCACATCATACAAATCAGGTGTGACTTACAGAAGCTGCAGGTATTCGCACATCATCAGACACAAACCATAGGTTAAAGAAGTGGTTTTGCAAAGAGTGAAGTGTGGGCTAATTTCAGACTCTTTAGGTAGCACCTTTTGATTTTAAACTGAACTCTGAAAATATGGCAAGTGAAATACAAACACAGGATTCAACACAGCTGAAGCCAAATGCCCTTCTGTCCTTCATGAACTGCTCGGTAAAGATAATTTTGTAGTGTGAAGCTGTCAAGTGTTAGGGTTGTGCCGGCCACCAGATGAATGCCAGATGCTCTCTATTCCCAAAGGGGAAGAGGAAGGGAGTAAGGGAGAGAGACTTATGGCCTGGGAAAGAAAACTGGAACTGCTGTAGTGAAACAGTAACAGTAAAATGAAATATAGACAAACCCAATACTCAACCCAACCCCCCTGTGATGGCACCACGTCCCCATCACCACTGATGCAGTGGCAGCACTGGGGAAGGCCCAGGCTGGGCTCAGCAGCAGACGGACACTGGATGCAGGAGCTGGATTCCAGAACTGGATTCAGGAACACACGGATTGGGATCGAAGGCAGAACGGACAGAGTCCTCCTCAGACACCGGACGTTGAAGAAAAGAGAGAGATTGACCCTTGTGACCCCTCAGCTTGACCCCGAAGATGCCGTCCATGGATGGCACACCTGGCTGGTCAGTGTGGGGTCACCTGTCCTGTCCGCTCCTCCCCCCAGCTGTGACCTCTCCCTTACTGCCCCCCACTGTGGGACACAGGGTTGGGCAGTGACCTCAGTCTGCACAGCAGCAGGTACAAGCCAGAGCCGTTCTGCACCCCAACCCTGGCCGTGACTGTCACCATCCAGCACTGTCACTGCCAGGAGCAGCCACTGTCTGCAAAGAACCGGCGATAAACCTGTCCTGTCCGCTCCTCCCCCCAGCTGTGACCTCTCCCTTACTGCCCCCCACTGTGGGACACAGGGTTGGGCAGTGACCTCAGTCTGCACAGCAGCAGGTACAAGCCAGAGCCGTTCTGCACCCCAACCCTGGCCGTGACTGTCACCATCCAGCACTGTCACTGCCAGGAGCAGCCACTGTCTGCAAAGACACGGCGATACCTTCAGACAGGGCCGTCACCGAGCAGGGACTGAGCTGGACGGTGACACCTCTGAACAGAGCGAGTTCTGTTCTAGCTCAAACCAAGACAGAAGCGAACAGATGATCCCCTGGGAGCTGGCACCAACAGACACAATTTCAATACTTGTTTCTTCTTCCATCCTCCAAAAGAGAAAAGCCCAAACAGAGAGGTTAAGTGTCCCCGGAAGCATAGCAGGCCATCTCTCTAAGGTGTCAAAATCTAATGTGTTAGCCCATTTTAGGGACTGTTAACACTCTGTAAACGTAAACCAATACTCGGATCAATAAGGAGAACTCCCTCAGGAGGGATACGCATGGAGTAAACAGTATGCCAGCTCTTACAACCTGTTTTACAGTAGGCAGTATCATGCCCACTTTAAAATGAGCAGAGGGAATAATACCTTACTTTAGATTCCATGCTCAATTTAATTAAAGCAAGGAGTTACAGATGGGTCCTGCAGACAAGGGGTTTAGGTAATTTTTTTTTTTTTTTTTTAGTATGTGGCTTTTACAGAGTGGAGCATGCTTTAATATAGTCCCACGTAAACTGCAGGCTGGAACGACCTCCGTGCTTCCAGCACTACAGAGTGTTTACTCTGGATCAGACTTAAGCATTTGTTCTGAAGAATCCATCACAGTCAAGGTCTTCCCTAAAAATCTTTGTGGTGGGGTAATTACTTACAAGGAGAGCAAAAAGGCAAGCAGTTGGTTCCTTAGGTTTCTTTTTAAGGGCGTTAGATTGATCTTAAAATGTACCCATTAGTTCTTCACAGACCCAGATCCACCTGCATCTGAGAGTGGGAAACTCTTCAATACAAGTGATTCCGTTACTGGGAGAGAGTCACAGCTTGAAGCAGAAATTCTGTGCGTTACGTATCCCAAGGAGCACATGCGGCTGCAAATACGTGTCCAAAAGTGAGGCAGATTGAAGTCAGCAGTGATTTTCCTCCCCTCCCTCACTGCTGGCACGTGGATCCTGAGAAGCAGGGTTGCGATATTATTTAACACCCTGACATGTCAGAGGAGTAAGAACGTGTGTATGTAGAGAAGACAGTTTATTGGTGTTTTCCAGCTAAGCATTAAGAATTCTTCAATTCTTTAGCTGTACCTGCTGCTAAGTTCCTCTCCCAGTATTTTATTTTACAGTCACTATAACTCGCTAAATAACCAGTGTATTAGAACAGCATGATTCATCTCTGCTGTTTGCAGGGGAAACTATTGAAACACTTGCATTTTTAATGCTCTGGGGTGCATTTCATAATTACAGCTGAATCCGAGTTAGACCATAAGTAAGTAATATCTGATAGCCCCCTGTGAGGTTAATGAGATACAGTTGGCTGAAAGTTTGCACACTAAGTAGAGGCAACAAAAACGCTTCTGCAAAGCCTAAAGATAGTTGGTGAAACCACCTCTGGGATTCAGGCCACCTCTAACTTGAAAACTTGACATAGCTATTAATTATTTGGGTGTAATGGACACAGAAAGAGACTTTTTTTTGGAAAACGCTGTTTAGTGTGGCTTGGCATGTTCAAGAGTCTTGCTTCATTTTGCCATTCTGCAGGCAATTTTGGAAAGTTTTTCAGTGCTGGTGATGTCACAGCAACTTTTCATCTTGAAGCCAACTCTCCACATCGCTGTACCCCATCCTAAAAATCTGCTGTGCTCCTGAAAGAAACAGCTGTGTCTTAACCCATACAGGGAAGCGGGGAGGTCAGATTTCCGGTGTCACTGCTGACATTTGTGATGATTTCAGTCAAGTCAGTCCCTCCACCTGGAGTGAAAGCTGGATTGCCAAACTCCAGCACTGCTGAATTTACAGAATCATAGAGAGTCATTCGGTTGGGAAAGACCTTTAAGCTCATCAAGTCCAACCGCTCCTCCAGCGCTACCAGGTCCACACTGACCCCTGGCCCTCAGCAGCCCCTCCACACGGCGGGGAAACCCCTCCAGGGATGGGGACTCCACCACTGCCCCTCCTCCAGCGCTACCAGGTCCCCACTGACCCCTGTCCCTCAGCACCACCTCCACACGGCTGCTCAACCCCTCCAGGGATGGGGACTCCACCACTGCCCTGGGCAGCCTGGGACAGCCCTGCACAACCCCAACGGGGAAGGAATGGTTTCTCTAAACAAAGCCTCCCCTGGCACAGCTTGAGGCTGTTTCCTCTCATCCTGTAGCTTGTTCCTAGAGAGAAGAGAGCAACCCCTTCCCTCAGTCCAGCCTCCTGTCAGGGAGTTGTTGAAAGCAAACCTCTTTTTCTCCAGTTTAAACCTCCCCAGGCCCCTCAGCCACCCTTCTTTGTACTTGTGCTCCAGACCCTGCACCAGCTTTGTTGCCCTTCTCTGGACGTGCTCCAGCCCCTCAATGTCCTTCTTGTCCGTACCTGTGATACCCTTACAGAGTAAGTCTGGACAGACTCTGAGGCACACGATGTTACAAAGCAGCCAAGAACCTGGCCGTGCAGTTAAACAACATCAGTAGCATGGAGCAGGATGAAACGTGACTGCTGGGATTTGACTTCCGTTTCATTTAAGAGCTGGGCTGCTGTGGTCAGGGGGGTGGTGGCTCACGTTTGGAGGTGCTGTTCAACTCTTTGAGCTCCTTCTACAGTCAGTGTTCAGCCCGAAGCCAGGCATGTGGCTGTATGTTAGCGTTCTTTTATTTTGCAACACATTAAGGTTTTATTTCAAGCTGAGAAAATGTCAGTGGCTAAAGGCTGGGTAGAACAGTGAAGTTATGGGGTCATTAATATTGCATTATAATTGGAGCTGCAGGAGAAATGATGTTCTAGCTGTTGTAACCTTTGCAAAGCAGAATGGATTGCAGAAAAACTGTGGGTTTGTTGCTTCCTCTGTTTTCCATAACATAGCCCTTTAATTTCAAGATCTTGCGGTTGTCTTTCAGCAGATAGTTGGAGCTATTTTGACAGTCTCTAGTAAACATTTTTATTAGTATCTAGGTTTCCTTGTCTTCCAAAAATCTGTGTGCCACCACACCTACCTATAATATAATTCCTCACCAGTGCACTTTTGCATGCCTGCATATCAAATAGTGTAATTTTAGTTTGGTGCAAATAACTGGACTGTTTTCTCAGAAAAAACTGGAGGGGGAGCAGTATTTGTCTCCGTACAAGTCAGGCAGATGGTTTAATGTGCTCTATCTTGGTTCTCCTGGCTGTAAGAGTTTGCCCAGGGTTTTTAGTGAGCTGGGGCGGGGGGAGGGGCTGTTGCAATCATTCAAACCCAGAGTTGTACTTTATTTACTTTTTTTTGTTACCAAATAATTTCTTAACTCCAGCACAAATGGCATTAGTAAATATGTGCCTAAAATACAGTCTGAATCCTTCTTTTTTTTTAAGGAAAAATATTTTGGCAATATCTTCACATTATCTCTAGCAAGATGAAGAAGTTTAACAGTTCAGCCTCCACAAACTCCTTTTTTCTGTATTGTCTTCATCACTCAGTATTTTGTCCTCCACAATGGTCACATGTGGACCAGACCAGTGAGGTCATTTGGTCTCTCCTTCATTAAATGGTCCCAGCATTGTCTGTGTCCATTTATGCTTTTGGCCTCTAAAGTCTCCTGTGACAACATAGTGATTTGGGGTGTGATATAAGCACTTTGGGTTTTTAAGCCTTCACTGAGCAGGGTTTAGTTTATAGCTTTGACACCTTAATTTAGGTTTCTATGTGTGTTGTGTCAAAGCTCTTCCTCTTGTCAGTGTGGGTGATGGACACCAAAGAGCAATTCAGTTCCCAGACATAGGTGTCCACTTCAGGGTGAGCCACACAGGACCACCAAGTGTAATTCACGTGGGCATTTCTCATGAGTTGAGTTGACAAGATGACCCGTCTAGCACTGAGACTACAGAAGAGGAGACATGAGGATGGAAGGAGTCTACAGGGCCGAGTTGGTTGCTTAGTGCTTGGTCCCACTTGTAGCTACAGTTTGCTCAGATGTCCCTGCCTTTGGAGTAGTTTGTTCTCCTGGTCTGAAAATAGCATGAAGGAAAATGCTTCAAAACAAAGGTCAAAATAACACTGATTTCCATTCCAGTTTCATGATGCATCCCATGATTTCCTTTAAGCTCCATTTTACACTAAGATGACTCTTTCCATTTGTTTAATGTTAAGCCCTTTGCGATAGCATGGAAGGACTTGCAAATCTGAACCCTAAAAAGCAAAACAAAATAACCCCCCAAACAAACACACAAATATATTAATACCTGCTTTCCCAAAAGACTATAAATCTCTAATTAGACTGACCTTGTGTTCATGGAAGCTGCCACCATTTTACAGGGTGTCAGACTGGTCGCGCTAGCCAGCAAGTAGATTTTTAAAACAGACGCAAAAGGAAAATATTACCGCCAGCTGCAAACAAGGTGGGTCGTGACTCGTTAAACCTTGGTACCATCTTCAGCAGAAAGATCAGGTCATTAATCTGTAGGTCAGATCTATTGGTCTGCTGTTGGCTGCAGTTCGGCAAAGGCCAACCATGCAGACCCTGTGCGCTCCTGCACTATGTACTCGTTCCAATTATTTCAAAGTTTAATGCATTGCGTACTTAAAAATGTGTCCTATAACTCTCCACCGTATTAAAATCTACTTGTAAATAGCACTTAAATAGCTTTCAATTCATCAAAATAATTTGGGATGTGTTTCTAGTAATCTTTGCAGTGCTTTCTGAAATTATGAAGTCACCTATATATGTTAAAGCATATTAGTATTGAAGCTGCTGTATATTTTGGCATTTAAAACTGCCATTTTTTACTAGCAGTTCTGATGTTGATAAACATTGCAGGAGAGTGTAATAATTGGGCCCTAATACACCAGCTGGATTTTCTTCTCTCCTCGTGAGAATGCATCGTATCAAAGTGCTGATGAAGTTTTCCAGCCATTTAAAAATGAAGAATGGCTGTAAGGATACCTGGAGTGGAGAGGAAATCCTCCCTGCTATGAAAGGGAGCTTAGAGTACAGAATAAAACCAGACAGGCTGTTTAAGCTCAAATTTTTGTGTCAGGGTGGGAATACCCTGTGGTGTAAAAAGCCTTATCAGCTAATGATTAATGCATGTGTTGAGGGGAGGTTGCTTAGAACCATGTTGCTCATTTATCTAATCTATTTAATCTAATAAATAATTAAGAATTACTTAATTAAACTATTTATCAAATAGAAAGTTGTCCATAAAATGTCAGTGTAGCTTCTCCCTGTGCTGCAATATTTATGCTGCACAAGCATAAACTTTTATTATAGGCCAGTGAAAGGTGCAGTTGGTAGAACCTGACCCAAATGAGGAGTCATGTTCAAATTTTCCTGGGATGGAAAACTCTCCAGGGGTCTTGTATATCTCTGGATGGCTCTTTTTCCTTCCAGTCTGGTTTCCCATCTGAGTCTTCCAGTTTCCTCTTTTTCTGCTGGAAAAATTGAACCG
>NW_010401629.1:18170-25137 GCF_000710305.1 Buceros rhinoceros silvestris
CCGCTCTCAAACTGGACTCATCACTGGCCATAGGAAAATGGAAATCCAAGAGCTGGTAGTTCAGGTGCGACTTCACCTGTACGTGACATTGATGGGGCTGTATACAGATTGGGCTGGGATGTTAGAAGCCGAAGAACATTTCTGTCCCCTTTTCCCTCTTTCTAAAGAAATGGGTGAAGAGAAACGGTACAAAAGTGTTGTTTGAGATGGGGGGTGTAGAGAGAAGACTTGAATGAACGTTGATTTAGGGATGAAGGATTCTCTTGGTAGTCTGCTACTTCTGGAGGAGAAAGAAACAGAAGGAGAAGGTAAGCGAGTCCTGCAGCAAAGGTTTCTTTTTAATGCCATTTGGAAATGGGCGGATAGTTGAAGGAGGCTGTTCAGGAGAAAGCAGGGCAGAGCGCGACATTTGACCAGGACTCTGCCAACCATAGGCTTTCACTCCAAGTCACTTTCCAGCATGACTCTCCTTGCATGCAGCTGTTCTTTACCCTGCTTTACACAGTTGCTTTCCAAGAGAAGGTACGGAAAAAAGCTTCTTTAAAGCTGCTGATGTGAGGACAGATCTTTTTAACTTATTTCAGGATAGTTTAGGCTGAATAAACCCAGCAAATAGATCTTGACTTCGTTCTGCCCTGGGGCTCTTCCAGCAGGTGATGGACTGCAGCCCAGCAAGCAGGCACTGCCTTTTCTTCCTCCTCGAGTGCTGCCAAGGGAAAAATATATTTCCTTAGTGATTTTATAGCTTTTGTGGGTATTTGCTGCCTCCTTGTGACGGTACAGAGATGTATGGTGCTGTTATTCTGAAATACAGGGTACTGTGGCGAGCGTTTTAGAAAGAGGTTTTATTAGTCCTTAATTGTTAATTCCTCTCTGTGCTTACTTCAGAAAGTCTTGGCTGTGGTGCCAGAAGTGAGTAGAAAAGGGAAACCTGTGAAAGACTCTGGCACAGAGAACCTTGTGCAATGTTTTATTTCCAAAAAGGGGTTTAACGTTAAGGTGATCCTCTTAGTTCTCCACTCCAGCTTTCTTCTCTGAGGGAATAAATGAATATGTAGGGAGTCAAATCAACCAAAAACCTGATGTTTACAACTCTCTGAGATCACATTTTTCCTAAAAGGGAGCCATCCTCATAGGAGTTCAGCAAGTTTTGATATGTATCTTCTGTTCAGTATGTGTGTTTCTCGTGCTGCCTGATAGATCCATGTGAATGGAGCACATACATCTTGTAAGGGTGACCTGCAGAAAGGTGGAGGTCTCGTTCACTCTGCTGGTTGCGCGTGGCACAACGCAGGTTCATTGCTTGACCTGTTGACAAACTTATCCTCAACGTAAATCTCTCAGAAATGTGTCTTAGTAACACAGAGGTGCTGGAGATTGATGAAGCATCTGGCCTTTTTCCTCTGCCCTTTAGATCTCTATCTCCTTTCCCCATATAAACGGATATTGAGGAGATGGACTCGCATAAGCCATGGCAGTAGCTGCAACTAAAATGCTTTATCCTGAGATGAAACTTCTCGCTGGAGTCACTGTGTGAAGGTGATCGATTACCTGGCAGGCGTTGTGCTTTGGCAGCCTGTCCTGGGGACTCCTGCAGATGTTTTGAGTATTGTTATTTTTGTGGTTAAATTAAATGTGGAGCCTGGAACTTTTCCCCACTGCCTCGAAGATTTTGTTTTATTTCCACCCTCCAGTTGTACAAACACAGAATTGTTTTGGTTGGAAAAGACCTTTAAGATCATCAAGTCCAACTGTTCCCCCAGCACTGCCAGGTCACCACTAACCCCTGTCCCTCAGCCACCTCAACACATCTGTTAGCCCCCTCCAGTGATGGGGACTCCACCACTGACCACACCTGCACAACTGACAAGGAATAAACATCCTCAGCCTACCCCGGTGTAACTTGAGGCCGTTTCCTCTCATCCTGTTGCTTGGGAGAAGAGATCAACTTCCCCCTCACTCCAACCTCCTGTCAAGGAGTTGTCAAGAGTGAGAGGGTCTCCCCTGAGCCTCCTTTTCTCCAGGTATCTGCCAGGTCCCTCAGCTGCTCCTCAGTGCACTTGTGCTCCAGACCCTGCACCAGCCTCATTGACCTTCTCTGGACACACTCAATGATCTTAAAATTTTACTGAAAACAAAGCAGACCAAAGATTTCTCTCATAATCGTAGTTGTGCTGGTTTTGCCTGGATGCATTTTGGGTTTTTGCTGTTTGAGGAGCACCATCCTCTTTTGACTTCAGAGATAAAGCAAATGTTGCACCTTAGAAAGACCTTAGGTTTCTTTCAGGAAAGGGGAGTTTAAAAGAAGAAAAAAAAGCTTACTCAAGCTGTTGAGTAAATATGGTGGCATTCATGCCTTGGGGAGTTGACGGGTGTCCCAAGACAAATGCAGGCACACAAAAATTTTGCTAGTCCATCATTCAGTTGTGCCCGTTCAAGCGTGGTGTAAGTGGAAATCCATCTAGTCCAAAGGTGACCTGGTGCAGGAGAGAAACCCTGTTTTGTGGTGGTACAGATAGTCTGCTATTGCGCTTAATCCAAAAGAAAGGGAAAGCTGAAGGTGTGACATCCACAATCATCAATAATGCATGTTAGCATCTTCACCAAAATAGCCACTAAAGATTTAATGTATGTGCTCTACTAGTTAATGGGGGCACATTGGTTTATTACTGCAAAACTCAGTAGTAATCCAGTACTTCTCAAAGAGGAAAATAAAAGAGCCATTAAAAACGCTTGTCTAAACTGTTTGTGTTTGCAGAAAAATGGCCAGGCTCTTCCAGTGAAATAATGTCAAATTTTAATATTTACGGAAAATGTGGGGGAAGCAATTTGGAATACACACCTCTTAAAATGAAAAAGACCAAAACAAATCTCTCTGTGATCCTGCTTGAATTTATAAAGAAATGGGCACCGTAGGAGTCTTTAAAAGCTGGGCAGGCGTTTTAATGCTGAAGTCATACAAATGCCAATTTTTTAATATCATATACTGTACAATAGTAAAACATATTTCTGTACATTTCTAAGCTTGAAAAACATAATCACATTGCCTACTGGCCGCTATTTGAGTGTTCGGTGCCCAATCCCACACGGTTTTCATAATATATAGGCTATGGGTAGTGATATGTAATCAGGAACAGGCTCTCCTCCTCCTGCATCTCCTAGAATGGTTCCTGCAGTCTGTCCTTTATTTAATGATAAGTATTTGCACGTCTTTCATTACGGTCTGCTAAAGAATTTACCATTTTCAAGGAGAACACCCAGTTGCTGAAGTAGTGCTTGAAAGAGAAAATCTGTGGTTCCTGACAGCTCCCATAATGCACGTATGAAGAGAGGGAACTGGTAGGATGAGATGCCATCAGTCATCGTAAACTGGTTTTTTGGTCAGCAGTACAACTTGCCTTCAAGTCCAATGGAAAAAGTCACCACTGGGGTCATGGACGTTTGTGCGAGTAGGGTGGGAGAGCCAAGAGGAAACCTCAGCGTTGTTTGGAAATGGGAATGTTGGGCATCTGCGAAAAGGGTGGATTTTTGGAAGCTGCGCTGAGTTTGTTTTTGAAGGCAGGGACTGTTGGATCTTTCTCCCACCATAGTCTTCCACGCCTGGCCTTAAGTGTCCACTGGGAGCCCCAGAACAGTGAGAACCGAGGGAGAGGGGCATGTTGGTTTCCCCTTCCGCAGAAATCCCTGTTCAGGCATACAGAGCCCAGCGTAAATAGTGCACTTCAGAAAATAAATCATCTATTCCGGTTAACCATCCTTTAAGCGCTCTCTTTAAATACATACCAGAACGTGGGGCAGGAGGTTTGGAGGCATCTTCTCTCAGCCATCAGTGCGGTACCTGAGAAGAGAGGATTCACTGGGGTTCAGATACACAAAAGGGAAAATCTTCATCTTAGAAAGCTTGTGTGCATTGAAGTTGTTCATTAAGTATTCAGCGTGATAAGATCATGACTGTCGATAAAGTCAGCTTTTATTATTCTTATTATAACTGCTGTTTGTTCAATCTGCTTCTTTGCGTTTTCTCTAGAAGTTGATAAATATATTCATCCTTTTCTCCACTTCAGATTTAAGGAAAGCCATGTAGATTTGGGCAAGTCAAGACGTGCCTATGGTTCTGCTACAGCCAGAATCCCGCTACTTCATCTTATTTTTGTAATGTGGAAAAGAGAAATTAATTTTCTCGGCTCTTTTTTGGGTTATCCTCTCACTGTAAATACCACCAAAGATAGTCAATACTGGCTTTTCCAATTTGATGAAATCTTTCAGCCATGCTGTTCTGATTTCCTGGTAAAAATTGGTGGGTATCGTATAAAGAGGTCAAATAGGTAACTTTGGACACAAGTTTTTTCTGAAAATACACGTACAGTGTTCCTCACACACACGCAGGAACGTTCCTCACACACGTACCAGGTGTCAGGAGCACTGCACTGTGCGAAGCGCTTTGCGCTGCTGTATAACCCTTCATCAAAACACCTCGAAGTATTACATGAACCATTAATCTCGGTTTTTTATTTGGTCAAGTTTTTCAGCTGCCGTTATGTCATGAACAAGGACAATGAGATATTTCTTTTTTTTTTTCCTTCACAGTTGTTTCCTGTCTTTGCTCCTGGTGGCAGCTGTGGTTTGGAAGATTAAACAAAGCTGCTGGGCATCGCGACGAAGAGAGGTTGAAATTATATAATTGAATGCAATCTCTTAAATGACTTTTTTTATAGTTGTGTTTCTTCACGTATGCAGAGCATTAACCTTCAGTTGAGGATAAGCTCCGCTAATCTATAAATGCTCCTGTTTCGGGCTTTATATTAGTGTACTTTCGCTTACAGTTTCGGTAGCAAATGATGCTCTTTTAGTAACCTGATGCTGCAGTTTCTGTGAAGGGCAAAAAAAATGGGCGAATGTTCCCGAGTTCTCAGAACTCGGATTCTAGACAACATAAATACAAACCCACCACAAGTGAGAGGAGATTCTTTACGTCTGCTTTGAAAGAGGACACTTCTGCGCTGAACCTCTGAACCGCATTAGCTCCAGCTTTAATCTCTTTAAAAAAAGGCTCATCCCCACTTTCAGGTTAAAAGTTCATCTAAATGTTTTGGGGTGGTGCGTTTGATTTTCTTCTCCCTGGAACGCAGCAGCATAAGAGAAAGGTGGGAAAAGCCACCCATGATTTGGAAAGCTCTAGTGTATTACTTAAAAAGGCAACTTCTAGTGCCAGAGCTTTCTCCTCCTCACCTCCCCATGGACCATACCAGCTTCCCAACCGTTACTCGTTTGCAGCACGTAAAACGCCATGAGCTTTACACCCCCCAAAATATGGTTCCTCCTTGTTTATCCCTGATGCGTTGGTGATTTTTTTTACCACCCTTTTTTCCTGCTTCTTAACTGGAGATAATTTCACAGTAGACCCAAAGCACTCAGGGTGACCAAGACTGGATGACCACCGTCTTGTTGCTCAGCAGTGCAGAATGTGTCCTTACTTCTCATTTTTAAGTACAAATGCAGAACAGAATCATAGAGTCATTCAGGTTGGAAAAGGTCTTTAAGTTCATCAAGTCCAACTATTCCCCCAGCACGGCCAGGTCTCCACTAACCCCTCCAGCACCACCTCCACACAGCTGCTCAACCCCTCCAGTGATGGAGACTCCACCGCTGCCCTGGGCAGCCTGGGACAGCCCTGCACAACCCCAATGGGGAAGAAATGGTTCCTCACGGCCAACCTCAACCTCCCCTGGCCCAGCTTGTGGCCGTTTCCTCTCGTCCTGTTGCTTGTGAAGAGATTGACCTCTCCCTCGCTCCAACCTCCTGTCAGGGAGTTGTGGAGAGTCAGAAGGTCTCCCCTGAACCTCCTTTTCTCCAGGCTCAACCCCCCCAGGTCCCTCAGACTCTCCTCGGCACACTTGTGCTCCAGACGGTGTACCAGCCTCATTGCCCTTCTCTGGACACACTCCAACACCTAAAATATGTACAGCAGAAATACGTAGTAGAGCTATGTTTGTAGAGAAAGAGGTTCTGTGTGGCACAGAGCAGGCAATTGCCCATTCCTGGAGTTTTCTTGCTGTGGGAACCACTAAAATGAGGAAAGGCAGAGCCCTGTATAATGTTTTCCTTGTGCAATGTGTTTTCTTGGATGCAAAATGAGAGAAGCCAGACTTTATTCAAGCAAGTCCATGTGCACTTTCTATATGTAGGTGTCTAGATGCCATCACCTGGGAGCAGGTATCTTTTCCTAAGGACTGAGGTGTGTTTCTCCTCTGCTTTGAGATTTTAGGGTGAAATATGCCGATTCCCATAGATTTCCCTCCCAGCTGTTGTGCTGGGATGGAGCTCTTGGCGGCAGCAGGCACCCAGCCGTGCAACTGTTCTGTTCAAGGGTGGTTTATTCACAGTTGATCAAGAGCGTTCTGGGGATTCGTTTTTACCGTGCTGAAATTCTGTGCAAGTCCCCGTTTCTTGCGTGTCTTCGGAAATCTGTATCTGGTTGTACTTTCCAGTGCAGTAGTGGGAATAGTATAAATTTATATCATCTGAGGTTCTCCTTTCTTGTAAAGCAGGATGATGTCTGATAACTTTTCTTCCTCTTTATGCATCAGATGGTTTTGCTCTTACTAGTGAACTCAGATGCATAATAGCATCAGTGGTTTTCAAACAGATAACCCTTAATCTTTGAAATAATTTAAGTCTTTGAGGTTTTTTGAATTCTCTGAAGGTAGATAAATTTTTGCTAGAGCGGCTGGTTTTTCCTTTCTCACTTTCTCGGCAAGAAATTAAGCTGGAGTCAGCATTACATTCCCTGTTAGCTCCTGGGGTTAAATGTTATCTAGGAATGCAGGAAGAATACGGGCTGAGAAGGAAATACGGTGCTTTGGAGCTCAGTTAAAATATTTTAGAAGTGGCCTAATGTCTCTCTAAATTAAGTTAATTTCAGTCTGATGCATGCTTTGAGGCAAAAAGCTGGAATCCTTGCGACATA
>NW_010401630.1:0-628 GCF_000710305.1 Buceros rhinoceros silvestris
ACTGGGACAATCTCCAGTTCCTAGACAAGAGCCACGGGAGCCGATAGACAAATTACTGTAGTGGAATGTGAATCCCCTTTCAATACCCCAGTTTTGCCAGTAAAGAAACCAAACTGGGAGTGACAGGACGGTTCAGGATTTGAGGCTGTAAATAAAACTGCAGAGGACCTTCATCCTGTGCTGGCAAATCCACAGACCCTCTTGACCTCCCCAGAGGAGGACCAGAAATGGTTTCCAGTGTTAGAGCTTAAAGATGCTGCTTCTGCATCCCTGTGAGCCCAGAGAGCCAGCAGAGTTTTGCTTTTGAGTGGGAAAATTGTACTACTGGACAATTGTACAATTGTACTACTGAACTCAGCGTACCTGGACATGCTGCCGCAAGGATTTAAACACAGCCCTGCAATACCTGGAAACCAATTAGCCAGAGGATTCATCTGAGGGGACCGTGTTTCAGTATGATGGTGACATCCTCTTGGCACCCAAGAATCAAAGTCAATGTGGAGCTTTGACTGTGAACCTTTTACATTTTCTGGGCCAGTCGGGGCACAGACTATCTAAAGATCGGACTGATTGCAAAACCTTTGTACGGAATTCTTAAAGGAGCATCCCTTCACCTGGGATGGACGAG
>NW_010401631.1:0-394 GCF_000710305.1 Buceros rhinoceros silvestris
GGCGATTTCTGTCAGCTGTGAAGGGCAGATACCCCTTCAGAGATGACATTGATTGCCGTCCCACCAAATGGACTGTCCTAAGTAAAGGTATCAAGTACTTAAGAGAGCTGGCGATGAAAGAAGTTCTCTGTGGTGACTGGGATGTTAATGTCAGCCCGGAGCAAGCACTCGCTACAGAGTCCTTGCTAAAAAAGTTTGTGCAAAGTGCACCAGAGGAGTATGCCCACGCATTGTCTACCATGCTGTGGGATAGGCCAGGTGACAAACGAGCACTCACCATAGAACAAGTGAGTAACCGAATCCGTCAGTATGAGGACAGCGTTAACCACCAGTCCGCTGTTATTGCAGCGGTGCGGGACGTGATGAAGGAGCTAGTGGATTCTATTAATGGGTT
>NW_010401632.1:0-891 GCF_000710305.1 Buceros rhinoceros silvestris
GGGCCGGGGCCGGGGCCGGGCGCAGGCGCTGCCTCCTGCCTCTGGCTGCCGGCGTTCAGAGCTCTCCAGTCGGTGCCCTCTGAGCCCCAGGTTCCTGACGTGGGTTTGGCGAGGAGCTCGAATAAAGCGAGCCGTGTGAGGTTGCTCTGGTGCTGTGTCTGGCTCGATCGTCACCCAGGCTTTTTTTTTTGCTATAGTCACAGGAGCTCACGAGTTATTCCATGAAAAGATAAAATCAGATTTTCAAATGATCGCAGCGCTCACAGCTGAGACTCCAGGAAACATACTCACTGCCACAAGACTTGCAGGAGCTCCCTCCACGCTGGCAGACTCTCCACACGCTTTCTCCAGCAGGTGTAAATGACTTTAAGACCATTGCTAAAACTACATATTAAAATGAATGACCGTATAGTACAAACCTTCACTGACTTTCTTGCCAGAGCTTTCTATGAAGCGATAAATTAGGTTGTGAAAATAAATTGTGGAGGATTTATCATAGATGGATACTGTGCCGCGGAGTGACCAGGCTTTGGGGATGCAAAGAGCATGGATGAAGGGACCTTTGTCATGGAGCTGAAATGAGGATACTCCTGGGAAGCAGAAGTGAGCAGCACCTGCATACATGGCTACTGGGCAGGAAAGCAGGGGCACAAAACAGAAAGCAAGCTGGAAGATCTGGAAGGAACCAGATGAGGCAGAAGAGAGAAGGAGATGCTGTCTGAAGGAGTTGTCCTGTCATCAGAGAACAAGGCAGTTCTGTGTGAGGACTCTTTTCCAGTTCTGAAACACTGCATTAGGCAAGTAAGTCAAAGTTTTGAAGACAAGTCCTGCCGAGACCCCAAAGATCCAGCACAGAAGATTCAAACCTTTGTGGCAGTAACTCCCAGGAAT
>NW_010401632.1:1104-3672 GCF_000710305.1 Buceros rhinoceros silvestris
CCGTCTCACAGGTTGCTCAGTGCTGTGCGCTGGTTTGGACCACTGTTTCAGAGCAGCCCCAGGCAGTGTTCCCATTAGCAGAGCGCAGTTTCAATGCATTTAATAGTGTATTATTCACTCTTCGAAGAAAAAGTGCAAAGAGAAATCATGGAGTGGGGAAAACAGCACAGACTGTCCTTGGAGCTTTTTGTAACAATGCCCACTTTGAAAGAAATATAAGGGAGCAAATAAAACCTAATCAAAGAAACAAACAAAACAAACGAGAAAACCAAACCACCCCACCCCCGTTCAAATACTCAAAAAGCAAAAGCAAAGACAGAAACAAACTCTCTTGACGGCTGCCGTACATTTCCATTTGGTAAGCAGCAGGATAGGAAAATGCAGATATTGGCTGCTGACACCGCAAGCTGCACCTGCCACATCTGACAGACAAGTCTTCCTTCATTAAGTGACTGACAGAACCAAACGTGGTGCTCAGCCCCAGCAAAGCAGCCTGGGAGAAAGCGAGCACCTTTCAGGCCCCAGCACTATCTGCCAAGGCCCTGGGGGGGCATTTTCTTTGCAGTAGCTGATACAAAGGCAGGGAATTGTTGTCAATGCACAACAAATAGCCGTGTCATTGACCTGTCAGAACCCAGGAGCTACAGCACATGAGCACTTGCTAGAACCTCAGTTACTTGTTATTTAACCACACACAAATGTCTTGCTGCTCTGCCACCCACTCTCCTCCCCACTGTGTGCCAGCTTGCGCTGGGCAAGTATCTTAATTAGCAGCTAATAATTACAATCCCACAAAGTAAGGAGCAAACAGAGAGAACCATGACTCTGTCAAGCCAAGTGCAGTCTATTCTTATAAGCCTTCCCAGGTGATGCTGTCCCTCCTTTGCCTCCTACAGTGCACAGCCTCATAGCGAAATCATTGTCTAGTCAAAATCCACAATGCTGACATTTCTTTTCCTTACTTTGGATGCAAAGAATTGACAGCATTTTTGTTTAAGGAATATAAGTGATTGTTGCCAATGCTCTGAGGTGTGGAGGTGGTAAAATGAATGCATAGCAACACATACTCTGCAAACACAAATACAGCTGGTGAAAAGATTAATCAAGCAAGGGCAGGAAATAAGAACATTTGTCACAGAAATAAATGGCTACATAGAGGTAAAAAATAGAGTGATGGGCAGGCAATGGGACAGGACTAAAAGTCTGGAGTAGACTGTCAGGGTTGATGAGCCTTGTTCTCTCTGCGGCAGCCTACCACAACATCCAGTCCTTTCAGAGACTGAGTTGGGCTATGGTAGCAATGCAGTGATAACACGGGATGTGACAGTAGACCGACAAAGGTGTCTCAGTTGGGATATAAGGGATTAAATTTAAACCACGCTTGAGACCTGCGTGGAAGCTTTCTTCCAGTTGACTCAACTATAAACGAGTATCTGAGCAAGATGGACATGGCTTTTCTGATTTCAGCAAGCTATGCTCAGTATAAGAGAGGAAGAGGCATGTGAGGATCTAAAAGTGTTTTCACCCCATCTAACTGTGTGTGTATTTGCAGCCTTGCTGAGGGCCTGAACAGTCCTGAAGACATCAGAGAAACCACGCAAAAGTGGAATGAGTTTTCTGAATGGTACATCCCATCATGGGCTGAGGAAGGTTGGGTTTAGAAATACTCTGCTTGCTTTTACGAGGCCAGGAAATTTTCCAGTGCTGGATGGGATCCTCAGTGGAGCATTGCCCCAAACATTTTAATTCTTTTCATCCCTTTCAGCTTAGTAACATGTACACAGAGTCCTTCAGTGAACTTGTGTTCACGGAATCTTCAGTTCCTCGCCCTGCAGAGTCACAGGACTGTGGCTTTCCAGCAGTCCCCGTGCAAGTGTTGCAAGACTGTATAGCTTCTAAAATAAAGGTGCACTCCAGCCAGCGTAGCTCAGAGCAAAATACACCCAGACAAGTCTAGGGAGACTACCATTTCCTCTCAAGTAGGTCATATTGCTAAGTAAAGTAAATTTGCTAGGAAGCCAATGACAAAGGGCTACAGGAAAATTTAAAACATATTAAAGAAATATACAGACTTGTGTACAGGCCTGTAAAAAATAACAAAGGTAATAGAAGTGAAAGAAGAAGCAAAAGCTAAGCTTTTATATGAAATGAAAAAGAAAAATGATATAGTTTTTTTGCTTAGAGAATATAAATATTCTGAGGATAGCAAGCAAATACTCAGACAACTCACTATGAAAACAAGTATCCGGAATTTCTGTGTGTTTAAAACACATTACTGTCACAGATCTATTGATTTATAAAGCAAAAGTAGAGAGGAAAGTGATTCTGCTTCGGTTGGTTCACTAATGCACATCCATTGTGCATTAATAAAAACACAATAAATAAATAAATTTACAGAGAAATGAAGAAACCATAGATGCATGGTATGATGTACCACAACTGTCAAGTGGGTATAAAATCCTTGCTAAAATCTTCTGTTTCCCATGTCTCTGAGCACGAGAACTCTTTGAGCAAGAATAAAAGAAGTCTCTCTGAGGTCTTAGAGCAAAGGGTCATCTGGAGGAGCAC
>NW_010401632.1:3796-20550 GCF_000710305.1 Buceros rhinoceros silvestris
AAGAGCGGGCTGTTAACCACTTGAAAAACATGGTTGTTATAGCCCAGTTTTTGTGTCAGCCTGTTTGGACATTTTTAGCTATGTTCAAAGAGACTCTGCACATGGGAGAAATGCAAGATGAAAGAGGTGTAAATCAATTACTTTGGGCTAACAGACATGAAGGACAGGTAGGATTTAATGAGCTGTCAGGCTGAGGTGCTGTTCCCTGATGCAGCACCCATGGAGCCTTTGCCGGCCTCAGGGGCACTGAGAGGGGAAGAACCAGGTCTGGGTGTCCCCAGATGCTGTCTCCCTCCCAGTCTGCCCACATCAGTGACTCAAGCTGGTGATGTGACAAAACTCAGTAGCCCATTCTTTACTGTTCCTCCCGTCCAGCTTCCCTGCTTTCCTCCATCAGGAGCTTATACTTGGCCATTTTCCCTCTCAAATCCTTGAGCAACTGACCGCTTCTGTCTCAGCACCTCTACCCTTGACTGTACCTTTATTTCTCTAGCATCCCACTGACTTTCTCACAGCTCTTTCTCAGCATTGTGGTGTCTGGTTGCACAGTGGGACATATGCAAGCTGGCCCTGCTGTGTCCAAAGCAGCCCGCCTGCCTAGTGCCAGATGCCTGGACACCACTGTAAGTGCCTAATCTGTTGGGCACTGAGGTGGTGGAGATACTTCCTGCCTCCCTACATGTCTCCACAAGGCTAAGCACTGAGCTGCGAGGTATGCCTTGAAGGAGCCTTGGCAGAGCCCGAACAGTTCCTCCCTGCCATGGGTGCAGAGTTGCCACATGTCCCCATCATCTGCCCACTGATGGGGAAATAACTGGCACTGTGCTGTCACTCACTTGTGAGAGCCAAAGTCTCCATTTGTTTACCACCATGGCTATGCCTGTGACATTAAGGACTCATTTCTCCCCGGGTCACCCCACAGACCGGAGGCTGCAGCCCTGAGTGCTCTGTGGCTGCTGGGTGCCAGATGTCATGCACACGACTGATTCCTGTCATTGCCTTTTCCAGGCTCTTTCCTGGATGGTCATTCTCATCACATTCCTGCGCACTTACATGCAAAGATAGTGATTCATCTCCAGTAATCTCATGTTAGATCTGGAGTAGATGTCCAGAGTAGACTGCAAAAGCTGATTATGGAATGGGGGAATGAAAAGAAAAAGTGAGATGATAGACTACCTTCCAGGGAAGCCAACCTAAAAATCAGAGGCTGCATATGGGAAAAATAAAGGATCACCAAGGAGCTTTTGAGTAATTTAACTGACAGAGGATAGTGCAGCAAAAAGAGGAGTGCATCATAATACGAGGAAATAATTGTTTGATCCATAATCTAGTGATTTTTATTTTTGCTGGATCTGGAAACAAAAATTAGTCATGGTTGTTGCAGTACACGTACAACTATGGGTGAAAGAAGAAAGTGAAGACTGCAGTTTGTGACAAGATAAGGACACATAGCCTTCAGTAAAATATATATTGCTGGTGACAGAATGAGGTTTTATAGAAATTATCAGGAAGACTAGAGAGAGATTCTGTATTATCAGCAAAGTGCTGAAGAGTATCTTCAATAACAACAAAGATGTGTTCACATTAGAGAGGTAATGATGGTGATTTATAGAATAAGCCTGCATTAAAGAGAAAAAATATTAGAAAAAAAAAAGCCTTCTTCTTTTGGTAGTGCCTTATGTCCATATGTTTCAACGTACATTGAAAAGCTGAAATCATTATTCCCATTTTAAAGGCAAAGCTGAAACATGGGGAGCTTGTGAAATTTGTTTACAAGCCAGACAACAAATGAGCGCTAAAATCAAGACACAAAAATTAAGACAAAAGCAGAGAGTCTTCAGCCTTGTTCTTCATTCCACCCCTTTTGGCCAACTGAAATGGGCAAGCAGCTACTTATGAGGGAACTAAAATCTTCATACCTGACCGGGGGAGAGCCACTGGCATTAGGGAGGAGAGCCGTGGAGACATATGTCATAGCATCAGAGCAAGACATGCCAGGAAGGCATGGGGTTTCGAAGCACTGCTGGGGTCTACGCCGACTGCTGATGGTGGCATTTGTATCTAAATTAGCAGACAGAACAGACCAGATTCAAGAGGGCACAAGACAGAGCTTTCCTCCCCTTTCTCTTCCAATCTCTCCCAATCACTTAAGCAGAGGAGTATCATGCTGAATTTATGTGTGGAGGAGCAAAGCCTTGATCATGTGTCTAGTCCTGGCCCCATTACAATCACGAGCATTTTTGTAATCAGCTTTAAACAGACCAGGATTTCTCACTGTCCTTCTCCATCTCCTAGTAGTAATAAGTTTCCTTGTGGAACGTTTTCTGCAAGGAATGGAAAAAAACTGGTGGCATACAATGGCCTAAAACCTGGGGTAAATGAACCAAAGGGGAAGTGTAAGACTAATCACAGTAATACAGGCCTTGACAGGTCCGGCAGACTCTCCCAAAAGGCAGCGTTTCTTGTTCAAATATTGAAACGCAGTTTGAACAAGGTACTAGAAAACAAAATGTGAGGAGCAATCCTTCATGGGGCCGTGTGAATCAGCTAGATGATCTATCTCAGTGTTTTCCTCTCTGACATCCAATAATTTGGTCCTGTTTGCTTTCCAGGGGGGTGTGATCAGAGTGAAACTAGAAATAAAAACAGTTAATTTTTTTCAACAGTCACATCTTGAAAGTCCAGCCTGTCCCCTGAGTTTTGAGAATGCAGCTTGTGGTTTTTAAACAAGACCTCTATTGATATCAGTGGCTGGCATTGCAGGCCAAACACCCCCAGAGCAGTAAATATTTTAGTTTGTTAGATATGGTTAAGGCTGCTAATGTTTTTCTTTTTGTCACTAGCCACTGTTCATATTCATAATGACTTTCTATTTGCTGTCCTCCTTTGATAGGCTTGGAGGAGGGAGTAACAACTCTTCTTAAGGCTGGGCTTAATGGAGATATAGAGAATCAATAGAGGAAAATAAAACTTGGCCTGAAAGTTTTGTTTTTCTTTAGTTAGCAGGCATGGGAGGAAATATGATATCACCCTCTATGTTAAGCCAGTTCTCCTATAGCTTTTAATTGCAGAGTGTTTTGAAGCCGTATATTCAAATAGGGATAGCACACTGCGTTGGCTCTTTCACAAACAGAAGTCTTAAGAGAGTCACATGCTGCTAAAGAAAATGTTCTACACTCTTCTGCTCTTGACACATCAGAGTCATTTTTATCTGGTTACTATGTTATGTATGCAACAGAACTGCAGTGATAGTAAAATCTGCCACATGCAGACAGGACTGCAGGCACAGTAGGAAAAAAAGCAGTCACTTACTTGAGCAGCTGAAGAGCTCATAATACATTATTTATGGGAAATCAATATTTGTTTGTAATAACTACATGTACATGTCTATCTATCCATTCCAGAATGCAAAGAGGTCTCCATCCCACAGCTGGTGAAAAGCAGAAGGCAGGACTATAGAGGCCTTCATTCACACTGAGTAATTACCAGCAGTTCCTCTGGTAATGTCTGGTGAGCCACCAGAAGCAGGTTGGATTTTGCAGGAAGAATGGCTCTTGAAAAAGAAAAGGTGATTCTAACTCGTGGCAAAGACCTCGTTCCTGTGCAAGTTCCTGTGTGAGGTCTCCGTTACACAGCGATGAATGCTGGGTGTGGTGATGAGATGACGATTTCAGTGTAAGAGACAATGACACGTAGCAAGCTTTTTGGTGAGAAATGCCTTAGCGTGAGGCCTCCTTGACTGCAATCAGAACAGAAGTGCTGGTGTGGAGGGTGGCAGGACACCTGCCTACCCCAGAGGAGGACTGCAGTGATTCATGTCCCCATAGGGAAGTCCCTGAGCTGGGGTGGACAGGGCAGCACCTGATGAAGCAGAGCAGGCAGGTTTTTGGTGCCAAGGGTTCGCTGCCAGTAGGTGGCTTCTCCTGGATGAGGGACATCTTCAGGTGGGTGAAAAAGGGAGGGGAATTTACTCCTACTCTGTGCTAAATGTATCACCATTTTGTCTTTCCCTGAATAAAGATTTATTTGTTTGTACACTCTCTTGGTGTCCTCCTGAGTAGGGAAATCACACCTAGAGAGGGCGTGTGATTTTCCGGCACTTCTTGGGTGGGGATTTAAACTGGATTTAATCATTTGCCTCAGGAGATGTGAAATACATTGATGATACTAGTTTCTGCTCTCATTAACCACCTGACAGGATTTTATGTAGACATTACATTAGGGTAACATGAATTTTTCAGTTGTTCTTGCTTCTGAGTCACCTATGTGTTCATATGCACACTCATGCATACATATATGCAGATGTACAAAATCTATGCACACACAAGTGGTAACGTAGAGATTTTAATGAAAAGTGGGAGGTTTGGAGATGATCTCCCCTCCTTTTACTCCAAGTGACACACTCTCTCCCCCGCACAATACTATACATAAAATGAAACATGGAGAGCAAACAGAAATGCTGTAGCTTGAGGTGGGAAGCTGCATTTCAAAGCCAGAAATCTGCATGAAAGACATTTGTATAGTGCCATCTGGTCAAGTTTTTAATGAACGTGGAAAATAAAAAGTGAATGGAAAGACCAACAATTTCTTCATGTTCCAGGGCACAATCCTACAGTGGAAAGAATACCCATGGTTATACCTCTAGAGAATTAATAAAGAACAGTTACAATGGATTTGTAGAAATAAACTCAGACTGCAAAACAAACATTTAAAACATTTATGGTTAGTTTTATTGATTAGTTTTATTAATTTAGAAAATTTCTGTTTTCTTTAAGCAGAGATAACAAGAAAAAATAAAGACAACAGATGAAGAAAAATTTCTGTGTATTCTGAATGATGGAGTCTTTCCACCTATACAAGTAACAAGAATGAGTTTTGAGGAGAAAACAAGGAGATGAGCATCCCTCTGTTCTGGTGCACATAATATAGGAGTCTAGCTATCTGTCCATTTACAACGTGATCAACCCTTTTGGTACTTGAGCTTCAGAAGGTAATAAAACATGTGATTACTTTGGAGACTGAGTTTTCTTCCTGTTTTTCCTGAAATAGGAAGTGTGTGAGGACCGTTTGAATTGCATTGCTTTGGAGTCTTTGAGAAATACTGTCACTTTTTAACTAATCTGCTTCTTCATCTGGCTTTCTTGAGCATTTACATCCCTGGTTTTGGATGAGAGGAGAAATCAAAGGATACTTGTGGCCATGAAAGATTTTCTTAAATCTGTTTTAGAACAGATAGACTCTTCTATATCCTTATATATCCACATATCCTTTTTGTCTGCTGAAACTTGTATTACAAGTTTCAAACTGAAAGGATGTTTTTACTTTCTGGAATAAAGTTCTGTGGCTTTGTCCATTGCTACAAATCTCTCTTGTCCTCCTTCCTTGCATGGATTCTCTTTTATTAATGTTATAATGGATGTTGAGATCTTGGAATCAAAAGACAAGTCACAGTTAAACAGAGATGATACATTTTTTATGGTGGAGGAGAAAAAAGCAAACAGTAAGTGCAAGTGTGAAACCAAAGGCGGAGGGAACATATGTTTCCCATTGGGAACAGGAGCTCACTGATTCAATGAGAGTAGAGGATGCTGACATTGCTGCATGATGTAACATCTGCGCTTAGAGCGAATCACTCCTCAGATTGGCCAGAAGCTGGGGCAGGGGGCAAAATATTATGGCTCTGATAGTTAGTTTATTGTGAAGTTACTTCTTTACTCTGCCCTAAAACAATTAGTTAAATTACTTAGTAAAATGCCTATGGCAAATTCTAAATTTAGTGAACGTACTTCAAGCATCAAGACAATGAGTGTTCAGGAGAAAATATACTTTTATTCCTACCACTACTCAAGTTTGAAAATGGCATTGAGTCTGTTTAGCACATGGATTAGTACAAGGAGTTCCTCTGGTCTCCAGATGTTTCTCCCCCCTTGGATATGTTCATTCTGTGCAGACCACTGCAGCTAAGACAGTGATCTTTTTTCCTACTCCAGATTTCTGATCAGGTATTTCTAAATCTGGATTTTTCCCTGACTTAGGCTCTAGCACTCATCATGAGAAGTAATCTGTTTCATTGCATTATTCAGGTGGATCTAATGGAGTCAGGTTTGGCGTTCATCTGACTAAATGTGGAGATGTGCAACAGAGATATCTTCATCTGAACCACCGGTCTTGGCTACCATTGTAGCCTAGAAGATGAACTCAGCACAGCCTGTAACAGCGTATAAGATGGGATTCATCTGACCAAAGGCAGGCATCTACTTAAGATGAGGTGAGTCATGCTGAACTCTGTAACTGTAGCTCACACTGGCTTTGTCACACGTTGATGTAGACAGGTGTGTTTAGGTTAATCCCACCATAAGGGGTCAGTTGTTATTGATTTACAGTGGGATTAGTGTAACAAGCTCGTTTAAAAAATACTACCCACTCCCTTATAAAGGCTTCAAAAACTCCCATGCCTGATCTGGAAAGAGAGTTTCTCTCTCTCATATCTTGTCTTCTCTTCCTCATGTCTCATTGGTTTTCCCTGTTCCTCTTCTCTTTGATTCTTCCATGCTTCCTGTGTATGTTGAATATGACTTTACAGTGGCGGAGGAGGAATGTTTTCAATTATGCTGTGAACCACCGCTACAGGACAGACCTTTTTGCTGAACTTGGTCTGTTTTTGTCTAATATCTCAAGCATTGCTTTGAGTAAGGGAGCAGGTCAATGGTGAAATAGGTATGTGTTGGTACCTCTGGAATCTTATATGCATAAGAAATAATAGCGTTAAACTTGTTTCGCAACTTTGTAGTGAATATATTTGATTGACCAAGTACTTGTGTCATAATTGTTGCCTGTTGTTCTTCTGCTGAGGCTGTATAATCCTCAGGGCAAGTGCAGGGTTTGTATTCCTCATCCAATTTAACATCCACATCTGACTGTAAAAGATGGGTAGATGGAGGACTGGAAGAGAGCTATTACCCAACTACTTTGCTCTCTCAGTTTACACTCAGTCCCCAGGGACCTCTGTATTCTGCAGAGAACCAAGGCAGCTAATAAAACAGTGGCCACCCTCTCACAAAGTCATGTGCAATGACAAATTTCATTATTTGCTGTTACAACAAAAATGAGTTCAAGGATTTTGTGTGCAGATGTAGAGATGTAATTTTGTAGATGTGGCCATTAAACAATAGAGGCTGTCAGTTAGGCAAGGTGTTAAAACATATATATAGCTGCCAGTATACATATGATCTCATTCTACTTACATGTTTAAGGTGCCTTTTGGATATGGGCCTAGAAAATAAATTTGATAAGAAATATATTTTCTTACACTAATTACCTTTCTGTGTAATGATAATTTTTCTGCTTTCATCTTTAGCTCTTGATTTTTTCCTATAACCGAAATTGAAAATTGCTGTTTTTGATTATGAATTTGTGTTATGATGTGCCAGTGCCACATAAAACTTACTTACATGCTGAAGCTTGTTCTGAAATATCCTATAAATATAAAAAATGGTGATTTAATCAAGATACATTGAAAATACGCAAGCATCTTGCAGCTTGTTTTGGGCAAGAATATGTAAGAGAATGTTGACAATAATTCTTGGGGAGAATGAATAATGAATGTAGTTTCCGATAGATAATGTTACATCATAAATATTGCTGTTTATTTTAAGCCTGCATGCATTTTCATGCAGGTATTGAAAAGATCATTCGTGCATTTCTAGAAATGCAGACACTTCATTTCCTACTAGTCTGGAGGTAATGCCAAATGCCTGCTCATTCCAATACATGCTGCTTGTAACTTTGGCTGCAGCAAAACAGCAGCTTGATTTAACTTCTGTCTCCAGGGCCCATTCTAACACCGGTTAGCCTTTCTTTCAGCTCTTGAATTTATCTTTACAAACAATGCTTAATAACTAGAAAGTAGAGGAAGCCAAGTGGACACATCAGCCTCCTCTGCCAGTCTGCTCTGTGGAATGTCTACCCATTCTTCTGAGAATAAATTCATTTGTTGTCATGGAAAAATGCTGCTAAGTAAAGCTGATCTTGAGGCCACATGGTTATCTGAATATGTTGGAAGACATGTTGCTGCCTTCAGTCTGTATAGTGGGAATGGATTTATAAACTTGCAAGCTGGAAAAAACTTCAGTATAAAATTAAGACACTGCCCTTGAATTCTTCATTTTGGACCACGCTGCTTTAGGTGTTGTCTGTCACATGAGACATCAAGAATTTGGATGAATAATTGAGAGTTCAGAAAATCGCATTCTGTAAAAACTTTCAGGAAATATCATCATATATTTAGATAAATGATAAGCAATGATTCTTTCAGGACTCTTGGGCTTAAAAAGTAATTTTAAACGGATTTTTATAATGTTTTATGATGTTTAAAAATAAATTCTTTCTTTCAAGAATGTATACCTCTGTTCTGATGTTGTTAAGGAGAGTGTATTTTATAAGGGAGGGAAATTGTAACCATTCTCCTCGAGAATTCTAACCAGGTCTTTACCCTTCACAGAGGGACATGCTGAAAATGAAATGGCATAATACTACGCAGAGCAGAAGAGAGAGATTAGCAATACAGAGATGCAGAGTTAAAATAATTCACAGTGATTTTCAAAATTTTTTAAGATATTATTAAGGAAAAGGGCAGAATGAATAATTCAGATATCTAAATACAGCCTTCTAATGTTATTTTAGATACCAAATAGCAGATACGGCAGCAAACCCCCAAATGCCTAGAACAACAGGCAGGTGTGACACCCTAAAGCATCTAGACCGGCACTAGACACCTACATTCAGACAACTGAATCCCACCCAGAGAGCCTACCTTGATCTGATAAAAATATTCCAGAGTAAGTTTAGAAAATAGTTTTAAATAGCCTAAGGATCACAGTCATACTGAAGATCACTTCTGTTCAAGGTAAAAACAAGTTCTTGTAATCGTGACAATATTATTATTGTTATCTGAATCGCTGGAGGAAATTTGAGGCTGTAAAGCCAAGAGACTCATTTAACCACTGATTCAAGAGACTGAGATACGCCTGTGGCCTCAATAGCACCCCCTGCCATTGTGACCAGTTGCCTGAACGTGCTCATACTCTCCTTGCAGAGCAAATCTCTCTCTTTTTTTTCTTGAAGAATCCTAAGTTATTTCCTTCATAAGATAGGGAGAAAACAAAACTGGTGCTCAGGAATGATTGGTTTTCACATACCTGATGGGCCGATGTAGTGAAAGACCAAAGCATATCTAAAAGAGGAATTTCTCTAGCTGAAGGTTTGAATTGGTATGAAAAAGTTCTGCTGCTGCCTTTTTGTTTGGATGAAGCATTTCTTTATTGTGCTTTTAAATTCTTGTCAAGGGCATTTAGAGCACTAACTGGGTATCCTGTAGTATGGGATTTTAAAATGGGAGTGAGTGAGCACTACCTTATTTGATGGAGCAAGGTGATTTTTCCAATAAAGAGGAACAAGCAGCGTAAGTCATCTGGCAAAATGTCATGCTGGCCTCTTATGCTAAAGCAAAAAAACCCCAACCCCCCCTAAAAAAAACAATCCCAGAGAATACCTGTCTTAACTGTCACTGTCTTCTCATAGGTGATTTTCCACATAGGAAAACCAATACATTTTTTATCCATAACAAGGCACAACACTCTAGCACAACAGAAACCAGATGCAGAAACAGACAGAAACCAGATGCAAAGATCCTTGTGTGCACCATCAGGGTTACAAAGGACTGGGAAAAAAAAAAAAAAACAACACTTGGAGAAGGTGCATCAGATAACCAAGAGCACCTTTACATCCTGGAGAGAAGTGTCCTTCCCTGGATCTGCAAGGCTAGGAAATGCAATGTTCACTTACCGAAGAGAGGCCACTTGACCTTTTGCAATGGTGATCCAAAATCTGGGGCTTTCAAAACCTCACCTGCACTTAACTGATGTCACAGAAGATCACCGAGGGTAAAGTCTGTGATTGTGGTAGCTGGACACACCTCAGCTGGACAGAAATGAGATAGTGGGAGAAGGGGAGACTGGGAACAAGGGGAGAACGAAGCAATTAATGTGATTGCAGATAGAATCAATATGACGTAGGCAGGAATGACCTTTCCACCTTTACTCAGCCCCTCGTGTTTTTCTCATTTCTCTCTACATTTGATTTCCAGACCTGGAAGCATATGATCCACTAGTACATTGCACGAAAGATCATCTTGTTTTCGTTTTCTACCCCACCCTCCAAAACAAAAAAGAATTAAGTAAACGTGCATATTTTAATGTTATGTGATCATTCCAATGCCATCACCAACTTGAATACAGTGAGTTGAAGGTTACGCTTTTGTAATCTTTGTGAGATGTCACTGATGTGTGGATTTCTAGTTGCAATTGATTTAGTGTCATGAGGACAAATCAGGATAAAAAAAGCCCAAATAAATGGCTAACAGAAAATTTAGACTTCACCTCTTCCACTTCTGTATTAACACAAATTCAGAGTTGTTTCACTACAGCCATTGAGGTGTATCAGCCTAAATCTACCATTTGCTGTTAAGTAACCATTGATTCAAGAACATTTTGATTTTTAGTTGTTCGTCCTCATCCTTGCTAAGCCTTTACAATGGCATTTATGCCTACAATCTGAAAAAGAATGTTATTCCACTTAAGAAGATATGTCAACACTATTGTATGGTATTGGGATGGGTGATTTTTTTTAGTCCAGGAAATTTCATGTAGACATTTTTTCCGCATAACACATTAATCACACAAAAGAGAAAATGGTATTTAAAAACCCCAAACATCTGCTAGCATTGTTATTGCCAGCTTCTAATTCAGCAATGACAAGTGTATATTTTTCACAGCGGAAAATTTTGTTTTTCAGATACTGGGCGCTCTGAACAAGCTCAGAATGAGAAGATGAACACGTGCTGTGGACATTCACTCTCAGCAGTAGAAATGCTCAAACAATGCTACTTCTACCACAAGTCAACCTTTCTTCTAATCCCCAAATCCATCCATTTCCTGAGCATTCATTCCACTGATACGTTTGCTTCTGCAAAGTGCAGGACAAGGTCTTCTTGGAATGAGAGGATGCCTGTCAGTCTCAGGGTGACTTGCATTTTTTCATGGTGTCTGCATTGCAAAGCCATCCCATGACATCACAGGAGATTGCTTTGGCAAAGTGAAGAGGTTGTTGGGACTACCTGCTCATTTTTCTGTACTGACACATTTGAAAACTAATAGACTACTTTGAAACTTCCAGCTTTGTTTCCATAGAGGTTCTGAAATAGAGCTGTGTTCCTAACAGCTCTGTACAATAACAGTAGATGCTGGTTTTCTCCTAAAGGCTTGAGGATCCCGAGTACATGCAGGCTTAGGTTCAGTCTCTAAGTAGTTTTTCCCATGCCTGTTAGGTACCTCATGAAGTTGAGAGTCAATCAGTAAGAATCAGGCACAAGTATTTTGGGAGGATTTCAGCTGGCTTCATCTGGGCGCCACTGTCCCTGTTGTGCATGATGGGCTGCGCTCTGATTTTGCTGCATGCTTTTGTAGCCTCAGTCTCTTCCTGGAGCAAATACGAGTGCAGTGAGGAGTGCACCTTGCTGTGCACTGCAGAGGGGATGCAGCACACGCAGCACTGTCCTGTGAGCTGTCTGTAGGGGGTGGTGCCAAGGAGGGAGATTTGATGTGGAGAGCAGTCACAATATTGTTCAAGAATATTCTGAGACAATGAATTAAATTCATGTCAGAATAGCTGAAAAGGAAGAAAATTTTTTAGCATAAGTTTACAAGGAGCACGAAATAACAGGCCAGCTGAAAGTATAGGGCATTGTAGATGGCAGTGCCATTTTGAACATATGCTACAATTATTTCTGCCTCTTTGATTATACACATGCAAACATCAGCAGGGGTATAGTTTAGAAATTCACTCACACTGGAGTGACAGCATGACCATGTCAATTTGTAGCTGCTGCACAGTGTAATCTCCACAGAAATGTTCTGCAGGGACATAGGTGCTGGTGCCACTGCAGCAGCAGATGTGAAGTCTGTGGGCTCAACTCCCAGCTCTGGAGTAAGAAGCTGATTAGGCAGCATCACTACGTCATTTATGGAAAAGTTTTTATCAACAGACATTTAAGAGTTACATACAGCATTTTGGACATGAGGCCTGAGGTTAACAGGTGCTACCACAGTTCAGCAGTTCAGAAAGGCAGCAGATTTAGGCAACAAACAATGGACTTTAGTATCAGGTGGTTTGAAAAAGTAGGCTTTGTTATATACAGCCTTTATTATTTTATTAAGTTTTCAGGCAACATGTACAGTCAATGAAAATACTGGGAAATTAAGCAAGTAATGAGGGAGACTGCAAATAGTAAATAACAGTCTTTACACAGCCAAAGCCACAAGGCTGGGCAGGGGCTAGCGGAGAGGATGGTGCTGCCTGGCCCAAGGACCATGTCGACAGCCATAAAAAAGTGCAAAAATTATCTTCAGTTCCCTTTGGTTTCCTATGCATAAATGCTGTCCTCCTGAAGGAAATCTTTTACTGTCCCTCTGCATGCAGTTATAAATGGAACAGAGATAGGAGAAAAACTCTCCTAACTAGATTTGAGTCCCAGGACATGCAGGGTCAAGCTTGACTGCTCCTCTGAACCAATTTTGAAATAAAAGGGTTTGGATTTTTTTTTTCCCCATGAAACACTGAGTGAATATGAAAGGCTTTGCCACAACAGTATTTCCAAAGGATGTTAAGCTGAAGTTGTCCACAAGAAAAGTGTGGCAATGGGGAAGCTTTGAAGGATTTTTTTTGTTTGGTTTTTTTGTTTTCCTGAGAGCTCCTTGGTGCAGAGGTGGTTCGAGGCTTCCCTGCAGTTAGTTGCACCACTGTTGAGTCAGGAAAGTTACAGAATAAACTTGCGTAAATGAGGCAGAATTTTCTTCTGAGCTCGATGTACATGGTTCAGATAAATACATTCTCATTTCCTTCTTGTCCTGGGAATTTTCCTCTCGCAAAATTGAATGTTTCAGTGGACAGTGTTTAAGATCAATGAGAAAAAACATACCATCCTGTTCAGACTCTAGCTTTGACAAAAGCATGGAAATAATAAGTGAAAATGTCAATCAAAGACAGTTGATGAGGTATCGTATTTCTAGGTGTTCAATCTCTGTTCAATTTATCGAATGAAAAAGAGAGGTGAAGGCATGCACAACGAATCACCTCATGATAAATCTACAGCTGAAAATTTGCAGGGGAATAAGATGATGTTAATTTTGGTGCCAGTATCTTAGAACTAAAATCCCTCTGCTTAGTAAAAGCCTTCTGCTTGTATCAAAACCATGCACCTTTTTTTACTGAGAGCTGGTTATCTGCTCTGTGGAGACTCCAAGATTAGCACGTTAGGAAATGTGTGTCCTCATAGAACTGTGTGCGGGTGGGATACCACACACTTGGGATCCAAATCTTCCTTGTGGTTCACGGGCTGTTCTTTGCCTGACGTGGAACACCGGAGTCTTAACTTGGTGAAGTTCCCCTCACTGGAACAATGGCTGTACTTGAGTCAAAGTGAAGATTTTACCTTGATGTTAAGGAGTTGCTCTTTTGTTGGGTTGTTTTGCTGCTTGTTTGGTTTTATTGGTTGGTTTTGGCTTCACAGACTCCTATTTTGTAAGATAGTTTGACTGCTACGTGGTTAGTTAGTAGCCTGTTCTACTATGGTTCAGTTTTCTTACCCAAGCTTTCATTTTACCAGCTGATGCGAGAAGCTTAAAGAACAGCACCGAGTATCATGTATAACCTGCACATCCATCTGTGGTGGGAGGCTACTGGAGCTACGCTGAAAGCTGCTTTTACAACGCTGCTGTAGAACATTCCAATGTTTGCTCCAGTTTTGCTGCTTGCAACATCCCATGTGTGTCATGCAGACCTCCCGAAAGAGGTATTTCTGTCAATACTTCTCTTACTTTAATGCAATCTCTTGTAATGTACAAATCCTTTCAGCACTAGAGTACTGTGCCCTCTTCAGCAAGTCCCAACTGTTATTACTCAGGCCCCCATCCAGGTCTCTTCATATTTGCTTAGACAAAACTGCTGAAAGCATTTGAAGTGTGTTCTGAGTCAAGAGATTGACTTTGACCCAACTTTTTCTCCCTTCTCACATGCTCATGCTTATTAGACAGACATATAAATTTACTTCAGACAGAAATTCCGGTGATTTCAAGGTGGTTAGGTATGTACTTGGTCACATACAGGGCTTGAACTGGAAATGGGAAAAAGATATTTTTACTGAAAAATGAAAGACATTTTGATTGAGAAAGTATGGTGGTCACACTGTTCCTGATAGAACAGAATTTAAAACTTTGGTTCTTAGAATAAAAAAATCCATTTCTTTGTTTTTCGAAGTGGGAAGTTTTACAAACCAGAAGTTCCAACTTCTATTTAAGGAACTTGAAAATCTGTTTTCAGTTGCATTCCCTGACAAAGTTCACTCAGAGTACATACCTATCTTTCTAGACATCTGAGAATAGTGTGCCGTAAAGTGTTCAAAAGATGAATATGCTGCTTTGATTATTTTGTCTCAGTTATTGGGGGGAGGTGGGGGCCTTACCTAGACGTGTTTATCATCATTAAATGCTTTGAAAGCGCTTAACTTTCTATGCAAGTTTTTATACTATTAAGAGGTGCTTTCTAAAATAAGCATTGAAATTCCTTCCCTACCTTTTGGTAGGAGAGTCTGAGAAATGGAGTAAAACTGGGAAGTGTGCAACTTCATACACCTCATTTAAATTAATGTCAAAAAACCAAAAACCCCAAACAAACAAAAAAAAATCCCAACACTCCAAACCAAACCAACCCCCCCCAACCTTACCAAGAAGCCCGCTCTTGTCTCTTGAACCCTACCTGTTCCCTCTGTTGCTGCCATCAAGACAGCCAGGCAGGTAAGTACAAAATCAGCGGACTTGGAGGCAGTGACTGTCACCGCTTTATCAGTGTATCGTATGGTCCCTTCACGGAGCTTTAGCTCTAGAGGTGTTCCTTAGAGAAGATACTTTGCCATGCTAACCTGTGGAAATCAAGCCTTCTATGGCCAAGAGGAGAATTTTTCACAGTTTGTCTTCTCCAGGTGATTCTTCAGTTTAATTTAGAAAGGGAATCACCCTTTTGGAATAGAATATGAATTGGTGTGGCCTGAAATATCTTTTCTCCTCATGCTTTAGATGCAAGACTTGTTTATTACTGATAATGAAGTTTTCCAAATCCAGTTGCCTAATGAGGAAGAAAGAAGAATGTTTTTCGAGGACCTGGTTATGCATCAAGTTGCTAAACCTCCTGCATCCAAAAAAAGAGCAGGTGAGGAGATTCTAAATGGAAAACTTTGCCACCTGTAAGTGAATAGCTGTGCAGCATTTGATTGGGTGGTAATTTTCTATCAAGAATCTTTCCTGTGCTTGTATTTGAGTACCATAAATGGACTAAAAGCTTCTGATGAATTTTAGCTTCGCAGCCATTGGAAGTACTGCCTGTAGCACCAATGCCTAAGCTTCAGGAGCTGACAGAGGAAGAAATAAGACAGCTGGAGGAGCATGAGGAGGATACCTTGTGCGAACTTAGGATTTTCTTAAGGATTGTGACTCGTAGACTCATCGTTGACAGATGTTTCAGAGCATTTACAAAGCCTGTTGACTCACAGGAGGTAAAATCGTGTTGACCTGTCATATCATTTTATATGTCTGTATTCACAATTTCTCTGGGTTTGTATTTCATAGTGTTTGTGTGCTCTTCATAGGAAGGTTTCTCTTTTGGTTTAGGTCTGTACTCTTCTGATTTTTCAAGAAGCAGGAAGTGCATTTTGCTTTTACTTGTGCTGACTCCTGGAGCCTCTGAAATGTCTGTTGTTTGAGTATTTAGTGAAAACCATCAATCTCATCTCCAGAAATATTCTAAAACGTAGAATATTTCAGTTGCAAGGGGCCCACAGTGATCATCTAGTCACTGCTAGTTAGACCAAATGCCAACACAGTTTGTTCATGAAAAAGCTTGGATGTCTAGGCATGTTACAGCGCTGAAAAGCAGAGAGATCTTTCTTTATAATTATGAACGGTATCTGTAGGACTGTTTCAATAAAGCCTGAAGCTCTTCAACTGACTATCAATAGTTTCTGTGAGAATAGGAGTAGAAGCAACAGTTCTTGAAATCAATTAAGATGATATTGTGGGTTTCATCTGGGCCTTCTCAGTATAAGACCAACCCTAAGGGCTGTCTGGTTTTGTCTTCCCCCCATACACTTCTGATATCTCTTTTCTCATGTAATTTACTGAGTATGTCTAAGCCAGGGGCATGGTCTTCTAAGTCAGCTGTAGTTGTTTCAGCAAAGTCCTGTTCCCCTCAGCATCCGCTGACCTGTCTTTCCCTTGACTTCTGGTTTCTGATAGGTGAATAATCTGAACAAACATAAGATGTCCTCATCTCAGCTAGTTATTAGGCTCCTTCTGTGGTCCCAGTAAAGAAATCGGCACCTCTGGGTCCAGTTACCTCCTTCTAAAGGAGGTGCCTAGGACATATACTTCAAAGGTGCAATACTTCCTGCAGCCTTTTTCTTGCTGCCAACCACAAAGAGAATCTCAGGTGACTGTACCGAGAAGTTTCTTTGCTGTGATTTTTCTGAAGCAAAAAAGCAAAGTGAAATGAGTCTCACTCTGGGGGTCTGTTCCCTTCACTGCCTCACACATGCTTCTCACCTCCCTGCTGCTTTTCTTCTCCAACTCCCATCCCACCCCCACCCCTTC
>NW_010401633.1:0-1013 GCF_000710305.1 Buceros rhinoceros silvestris
AGGTGTCAACTTTGAACGATCTGCAAAGACTAGTGGGAGCATTGCAGTGGGTGAGACAATTTATTTCTATGCCTGAAGATTCGATGGTACCATTTTATCAATTGTTACGTGGATCAGCCCAACATCCTCAGACTCCAAAAGAATTGACGACACAATGTTTGGATATTTTACAGCACGTAGCAGAACAATTAGCTAGTCAGTCCCTAGCTAGATATAATCCATTATGGGTCCTCAATGCTGCTTTATCAATTGTTACGTGGATCAGCCCAACATCCTCAGACTCCAAAAGAATTGACGACACAATGTTTGGATATTTTACAGCAAGTAGCAGAACAATTAGCTAGTCAGTCCCTAGCTAGATACAATCCATTATGGGTCCTCAATGCCACCTGGGTGATGACCCCTAAGGGCTGTCTAGGAGTATTGTATCAGTGTCCCACAGATCTGCGCCCAAATCAGAAGGATCACATTAGCCCTTTGCTGTGGTTTAGTCAGTCGCCGAAAGTGGCTTTTACACCATACCCTCAGATGGTATCTATCATGATTTGGCGACTGCGCTGGGGAACGCGTCAGGCCTTGGGTCGAGACTTTGACGTCTTGGTGGTGCCGCTGACCACAAAAGAATGGGACTCTTGGTTTGCCATTCATCAATCGTTGGTTTGCCATTCATCAATCGTTGCAGATTGCGCTTGCTGACTTTCAAGGTACTATTTCTTGTAACTGTGTGCTGCAATGGCCTAAATTTTTGGCTACACTTAACGTGTCTTGTAGAACTTCTTTGCAGACTGAGCCGCTGGATGGACGCACGGTTTTCACTGATGCTTCATCCTTAACATCAACTGCAGTGGTGGTCTGGAATGAAAACAATGTCTGGCAGAAATTGCAGTATGTAGATCCTCAGCAATCTCTCCAATGGTTGGAGGCCAAAGCTGTGGCTATGGCGTTCTTGGCTTGGCCGGCAGAAGACATTAATGTAGTAACAGGCTCCATGTATGTATTTAAGTTATGTTGTG
>NW_010401633.1:1208-1936 GCF_000710305.1 Buceros rhinoceros silvestris
TGTTGTATAATGCCTTACAGCAGAGACATGCACGTGTAAGTATTCTGCATACCCGAAGTCACCTTCGGGATCACACCGTATTTAAAGAGGGAAATGATTGGGCGTATGCAGCTGCCTGAGGAGTCTGGACGTTATCAAGAGCACGGCAGTTACACGAAGACTTACACGTGGGTGCTAAAGCCCTGGCGCGACACTGTAATATCCCTCTCTCTTCTGCTCGGGAAGTTGTAGCCACATGTCCCTACTGTCAGAACTCACCTCTATGGGAAGCTGGGGTTAATCCCCGTGGCCTTGAAGCAAATTATATTTGGCAATCAGATGTCACAGAAACTGTTTTGTTAGCTCCCCGCAAATATTTGTTTGTAACAATAGATACCTTTAGTTCTGCAGTTGTAGCGACGCCTATGCCGAAGCAAACGGCTCCACAAGAAATTTAACAATTGTTGAAGCAAATTATATTTGGCAATCAGATGTCACAGAAACTGTGTTGTTAGCTCCTCGCAAATATTTGTTTGTAACAATAGATACCTTTAGTTCTGCAGTTGTAGTGACGCCTATGCGGAAGCAAACAGCTCGACAAGCAATTCAACATTGGACTGCTGCTATAGCCTGGCTGGGTCTTCCTCACACTATCAAAACTGACAATGGACCTTGTTTTATCGCTGTTCAGACTACTGCCTGGGCGGACCGTTGGGGGGTGACATTGGTTCATGGCATTCCTCATAATT
>NW_010401634.1:0-13580 GCF_000710305.1 Buceros rhinoceros silvestris
ACAAGGAAGTCTCAGCTCAAACCAGGACACACTTGGAGTAAACAAGCAGTATCTGCTGGCCATCTTCAGCTGAAAAGAGACAGATCTTCAAACACAGAAGGTTTAAAACATCATTTAGATAGGTCACAGGGTGTGTCAATATTTTGGCCAAGTGTCAGGACAAGTCCCCACCTTAGTTGAGGTCAGCTTCATAGTACTAGTGTAACACGTTATAAATAGTACATACAGTGCTATGTGTAGTCCTATAAATATGCATATGACATTTTAAAGAGCATCTTTATTTATAGGGACCTATCTGTCTCCTTCTCTAATTTTTAATGAAATTATATTACTTTCCTCATGTCATAGCTGAGTTCTGCTGCATTACATGACTGCCTGGAGGACTGGCTGATGGTTGGGAAGAAACTATATTACATATGTCACTGAAGTGTCACAACATTTAAGATTTGAACACAGATACTCTTCTGTGATTTCATTGCTCTCTCAAACTCTCGTTTAAAGTAATATAGGAGTAAAACTACTTTTTATTCTGTATTTCTGTAAGTTACTCCATCACCTTCCTCCAAATTTTCAGAGGCCAACATTTATTCTTTCCCAAATGCTTCTTGTTTCGGGAAGCTATCATCCTAGTGACATCTTAGAGAACTGTCTTGCTTTGAAGAATCAAGGCACCTAGAAATCAGGAATATAAGGCTTTTCATTTTTGTTGTCACATTGATAATTGGTAGTCTGATATTTTCTAATGCAATAATAAAACTAGCAGTGCACTTTGCCTATGAGGACTAACCTTTTGGCTATGTATTAACGCAGTCCTGTATTAAATCACCAAGGTTTCTGAGAGACGCAAACCACAATAGTTATATTTAGGAGTGGGTAATACTAAGTCCTAACAGTAAGTAAACAGAAACTGAAATTTTTGTTACAATGGCAATGGCAGTTGACACCAAGAACCCAAAATGATCTCCAGATTTATAATAGTGTAATGTTGACCTAGAGTTAAGCCCTGAAAGTTAGAGCTGTAACTGATTTGCATCTGCAAGGAAACAGTTGAACTCACTGGAGCTTGAGAGTAATGTGCTGAAGTTTGTAATTAAATTTCATATCAAAAGGAGATAATTTACATTGCATATCTGAAATCTTTGGTCAGTGAGCACCACGGAGCTACTATGATTTCTGCAAGCTAAAAATTTAGACTAAGCCTCACAGAGAATCTTCTCATTTTTTACAGAGGAATGAGAGTATAGCTTCACCCTGGGGAAAATAAGATTTGGAAATTAGATTTAAGCAAGAATGCGTTTTTTTTTTTAAATCAGTCTTGCTGTGATGTGGGCTAGCCAACAGTGTTGACTTCAGCCCTCGCAATGGTCCACAGTAATGAGCTGTAAACAGCAAAGCACATTAAATCATAGCATGAGGATATAGAAGTTCTGAGTGATTTTTACACTCAAGCAAGTGGAGGAGCAAGTTTGTTATGTGTTACAGAGAGATGAGGCAGATACCTCCCTAGGAGAGCTGGTTAGGGAATGCAATATTTTTCCATGAAAAAAATACTGGATCATTAGAAGAATGATATATCCTGTAGGAATGTGTCTATTTCGATATCTTCCCATTGGAAATGAGAGAAACCCTGACAGTCTATAGGTCTTCATTGCAATTGCCCCAGCTCCTGAACCAGCTGGGCTGCCTGACTTTCAGGAATCATGAACCACCTCCTTGGGAAACTGGGTGCCACAGGAATCCCAGCTCCCCAACATAGGTGTGCCTTCAGAGTTCATAGCCTTTAATATGCTCCACACTGCTCCAGGAATGAGCTCCACTGGGTTTCAGCAGTTTATTAATCACAGCTCCCACACATTTTATTTTTGAGATTTTAAAACGTATCTTAGACGCTCAAAATAGCAGCTTTGATCAACATTTTAAAAGTTTCATCTTTATGTCTCCTTTAAATTATCTGTCTTCTCCATTGCAATAGAGCAATTTGACAACTCTCCATTGTAACTCTCTCCATTTGACACTGCTCCATTGTAACATCAAATACTGGAAGAAATGTTTGGAACAAGAAAGTAAGGTGCCTCGCTCAACGCATGTTAGAGAAGCAGCTGTTTTATTACTGCATCACAATGCAACCAAGCTGCCATCCAGAAATTAAAAACAGACATCTATCTAAATTCTGTTGAGGGCTCGTCTTATTTTCTAGTTCAAAGTTTCAGAGTTTTCTATGAAAACACTAAAGAAAAGGCATTCTGAAGAGAAAAGTATTAAAAAACAGAATAAAATAATTTTAACATATTAAAACATGACAAAATTATAAAACTTAGTGGTTTTGTAGTGATTCAACATTTAATTTATTATTTTCAAACTAAATATTTTATTAGTTTGAAATTTAATTTATAATGGATTATTTTTTCCTTTGGAGACCTTTGAAATTTTTAGTTTTCGTTTCAAATTCAAATAGAAGCAAATGTCAAACCCTCCAGCAATGGATTTTCCTGTCTTTGTCCAATTCTTTTTGCAAGCACCAAGGGATTTTTTTAGACTGCACTGTGAGAAGGTAGTATTTTCTTTGGCGGTCTGTGAACATAACCGAGGAGATATTGTCTTTGTAAATACCAATTTAGATGTCTACTTTTTCAGTCTATTCAAACATACGTCTGCTACAGAGATGCCAGTTCAATATATATAATTCCTTTGGGATTTATTTCTATTATTTGAAAAGTAACTTTAGAACAAGCACATGAGATTTAACTTGAATGAGAGTGAAATGAACCAATTTGGAAAACGGGATATATTAACTGAAACACAGAGAACTAACTGTAAAATACAAGAATGATTTACAAACTGAAGGCCTTTGCAGGAACATTGTGCATGTTAATTAAATCTTTTGGAAACTTCTCATGTAGTTAATTTTGAATATTTTTTCCTGTATGGGCATTAAGCATTTATCAAGAAATTTATGTAGAGCTGTATAGGTGCAGCTGTACCCAGAAGGTGCAGGCTGCTGAGGTCTGACATCCCACCTGTCTTCAGGAATGTTTCCTTTCCTCGTTAGAAAATACAAGCACCATTTTTCAGCATAAATGAAAATTTATTTTTGTTTCTTCAAAATCTAGACAATTGGAAATGCAGTTATGGGTTTGAAGTCCATAAAGAGTGTTTTAATACAATAGTCTTATATATGACTCATTTTTTGAATAACTGAACTTGCTTGTTAAAAAATGGAAATCAATGAGGAAAAAATTCAGATTAGTGTTGTTTTGATTTTAAGAACAAAAAAATACCTATAAATTTATTTTAAACTAACTGTACATTTTTAAAAGCAAAGCCTAGTATTATTGGGAAATTGAATTGATAGAAATTCAAGGTTTGTTAACATTTATTTAATTATTTCAATACTTCAATAAGAAATGTAATAATAGTGCAAAAAATTCAATGGAAACAAGTATGGAAGTGATTTTTTAAAATATATTAAAATACACTCTAATTTGAAAGACTTAACCAGGTGTTGGCTTTTACACATATTTGGGGAAAATAGTGTATCGCCCACCTTCAGACTTCATGAGCTAAAATTAAAATACAGTATAGATATGGTGTTTAGAAAATAATTTTGGCTTAAAGTAGACAGCTCTATTTAATTTTTTTTTACCGTAACTGAAATGCTGGGATGCATATTTTGCCTTAGGGTGTGAGAACTTTGGGGAAATGTTCTCAGACCCCCATATGAGAAGACTGCATGCTCAGCAGTAGCAGTAGCAGAAACACTGAACACTACTGGTTCTAAGACTATGGCTACTACAGCAAGGGTCATGGCTTTGAAGGTAAGGCTGGTGATCTGGACCAGCCCCCAACACTTTTTTCCAAATTCTGCCAATGAAGTTAGATTGCTGTAAGTTTGTCCTTTCTTTCCTGTATTCATAAAGACACACACTTCTCCTTTATTTACCCATTCGCAGTCTTGCGAAGAATCATTTAAACGTGGTGTCCTGAGCTACTCTATGAACGAAACCTTCCATGCCGCATCTGCCTCTCTGGGGCCATAAACCCTGCTGCAAATTGTGCTGATTCTGAGTGCAGCCGTCTAGAAACAATATCCTGTTTTCCACAGTCCCTTAGAAAGACTGGGGAAGAGTGATGAATCCTTTGCAGAGTAGTGACACTCTTTTCCCCCTGAAGTACTTATTTCCACCTCAGAAGATATTTCTCATGCTCTAAAGAATGCCTTGCCATAATTTCCTGGAAGCCAGCCACATCTAACAGGTTAAAACCTTTAAAGATTGTCCAGTCTGCAGGATTTTTTAAAGAGCAGGAATAGCTCAAGCATGATGTGGGTGCAAATGCAGAGTTTAAAACACTGGAGATATCTAAAAATAATGCTTAATAGCAGTGGAGAAATGTTCCTGTGCCTCCTTAATCTCCAGATTCACCATGGGATAAAAGCTGCCTGTATAGATACCAGACACTGGTGATGTGTGTGCATGCAAAAATTGAACAGATATTACAACAGATCTTCATGGGAAGAGAATGAAGATTGAGGAATACTTTGAAAAAGCTGGTAAAAGTATAGCTGTAGCCTGCAGCAAATCCTGGTCTACAGACAGAAAGATCAGTGCAGACCTACTCACAAATCAGGGAGTGCAGAGTTATGAAACTATATTTGCTTCTTCTTTTTGTATGTTTGTAAAAACATTTCATACCAGGTCTAGGTTGCTATTCGCAGAAACACAGAGACTCTACTGTCATGGTGGAGACAGGTTTTGTGGACATGGCATCTATGTCGTCTTCTACCTCGAGTCAGTACTAGGCAAAAAACATCACTTGTTGTTGATCATTGCTGTTAGCGATCCTCTTTTTGCTCCTGAACTTACTGCCCCACAGGTCTTGTCCATTCCTTTCAGTTTCTCTCTAGTAGCAAAGTTCAACACTGTTTCTATATTGCAGCACTCTTGGAACAATCTGACGTACTTTCCAAACCACAAAATACAGTCATACAAGTCCCTCTGTCCCCAGTGTGTGTTAAAGAGGTTCCACTGCTCCAGTCAGAGAGCAAATGAGAGAAGCAAGCTCCTCTCTGTGGTGCAGCAGTAGTGTAGGTCACCCCACCTCACACAACCCACACACAGCACCGCGCCCCATCAAAATGCCCAGCCAACTCAGTATTACTTTTATCTAAACATCAATCTAATTAGAAAAGCGTACACTCTTGAGACCTCTCAAGATGTAATTTTCGTTAGCTGTTGCTTATAACTTGATTTGATGGAAAGCAATGAGCCAGATTTTCTCTAAACCATCTGTTAGTAATGATCAGATATCATGACATACGGCCATTTGGTGAATATATTTCCAATATTTAGAGCTTTATAATGAGAAATAATCCCTTGACATTAAAAAAAAAAATCTTTCAAGGAGGTCCTGGGAAAGACTCCAGACACAGACGGATTCACAGATGGAATGTCACAGTGTATCATATATTTTTTTCAGGAAGACAGTTTAAGAAATAAAACACAACAACCATTTGAAGCAACATTTGCTAAATTCCATCCATCTCATTGCTCTGTATCTGAACACAGGTCAATCATGTCCATGCATTTCATCCAACCATTACCTACCTCTGCTATAGGAGAGAAGCAGTAGACAGAAACAATAAACACTGCTAATTGCAGGTTTAGCTTCTGCTGTATATCTTCCTCACTTCATGCCAGGTTCCAAGTCCCATTCATTCATACTTCTAAGTCTACATGTACAAACAGAAGCAGAAAATAAATAACATGCATCTCACACAAAGAAGAAGCCCATATTTTTATTCTTGTTCAAATATCAGTAACTCGGTAGCACTTAAATACATAGAACATTATGTTCTGATAAGAAGCACCTCAGCATTTAGCACTTAAATTTTCATCTCCGGCTTTAATCATTTCAAAAGAAAAAAATTCTTTGTGCATCTAGTATGTTTGTCAGCTAATTCTAAATATTTGTAAGGAGTACCATTAAATCCTTCAGAAGCTGTGCAGTAATGCATAATTCATCTCTGTTTGTAAAACAAAATAAAATTAATCTGTCGCCTGTTTCAGAGGAAACTACCCCATATATTTTCATATAGTCTTTAATAGCAACTAAAACCTATTTCTTATCCTACTTAGTATTGCTGAGGCAGCTGCAGAGAGACAATGAAAGCCTGGTTGTAGAAACAGCAGATTATTTTTCTTTCGCTGGATAAGTTAACATTTTAATTCTTTTAGCCCTCAAAGTTATTTTTGGCGGAACTGATAGAACCAGGCATTGTGACAAAGCCTAACCCCACAGCCCCCTACTGTTGTACAGGATAGCCCCAGTTCTCATTTTCTGTAAAAAGTCTTTTTAAAAAAGTTCACCTAAGAAGCCTCACCCCCACTCAGCTATCCCCATTGCTTTCCAGGTGTTGAATTTTCTACGCACCTCAAAGCCATCCTTTGCATGAATACCTAGGACATTTTAATTCCTGTAAAACAATGAAAACAGGGCATTGATTTCTCATCGTCCACTGACTAACCACATGCATATGTCTCTCTGGATCACAGCTGCTCTTCTAGGGTCTAGGGAGAAGCATACCTGTAGGCTCCTTGAAAACAAGGAAAAAGCCATTGAAGAGGCCTTACCATAATAACAGTAAATCAAAATAGAGTATGCACAGTTTGCTACCAGAATATCAATCATCAGAAGTAAATTGCTATATTTTGGGTGACAGCCAGAGTCTGTAATTTTTTGGAATAATAATTGTGAAGTGCATAGCAACATTCCTTGTACCTGGCAAAACCTGCTCAGGCCAGCCCTCCTGAGATGCTCATGGAGAGGCACACAGCCATGTCCACCTCCATCAGCGTGCAGCACTAATCGGATTACAAAGAGCATCTCTGAGAGTACATATGTGACTCTGTGTGTGAAGACCCATATGTGGTGATGAAGTGGAAATGTTTAAATCAAGGCTGATAAAAAGGGCAAATCGGTGTGTTTCAAGACAAGCATAGTTAGTAGTGATGGATATCTTTAATGCTGCCAAGATCCATCTGGGACAGGTTCTCATAAAGGTTAGAGGGAAAATAGGTTATGTTTTCTTCTACTGAAATTTGAGTCCCCACCTACATTGCTATAAATCTCAGATCTCTGACATTTCAAAACATAACAAAACAGTTCAAAGTGGAATGTGTTTTAAAATGGTTGAGAGAGCTAAAGAGCATCATATAGTCCCTGTTCTTAACTGATTACTCCTCTAGCGCTGAGGACCAGACACATGAATAAAATATAACTGAATTCACATAAAATTTGAAGGTGTTAATTTAGTTTTACTAAATCTCTGTGAAGACCATTTTGTATAAGGAGGTGTTTATTGAGATAGAAATAACAGGTAGCCTAGAATATAAACAGAAATAAAGTTATAAGAACAGTATCCTTCTTTCCAGTGGAGTAATACAAATATATTGTTGTATTTAATGCTGACTGCATTTGTTACGCAAGATGAACAAAACCTGCTCAGAACCAGCAGAGACTGTCGTTTACAGGAGTGCTACTGACATAAAGAATCATTAGATCCCTCATTTAAAAAGAGCAGCACAATCTCTGAGGTAAGTTCCGTGATGTAAAGGTGTTTCAACATTTAAACTCAATAAACAACTGAGTCTGTTTCTTGTTTTTCTTTCTTTTCCCTTTAAGAACAAGGCAATTCTATGCTGTATGCAACAAGAATGGAGTTACTGATGTCACTGATGTGTGACAAGAGTGTTTAACCTGGACATCCTAATGCAATACCTACAAAAGGAAAAACAGGGATAGCAAACAGCAGTACAGGGAAGCACACTGTAAGAAAGTTTCCATATGTCTGTAATATTACAAGAACTCAAATTCTCTTGGAACAGAGAGACAAATATTCAAGTATTTATCACATGTGAAATGTAGATAACATTAACTTAATTGCTTTCTTGAGCACTCAATCTGATGCCTTTGTTTAAATGTTGTCCATAACTTCACCTCAACAGTATAATTATTTAACTAGATGAGTAGTAGGAATAAAAATTATAACATTTTGATTTTAACAGTAGAATACCTGTATAACCTAGTGAATTACCTAATTTAAAAGGAGAGTGATCCAGACAGTGTTCCACTTACATCAAAGAGCATCTCAAAGGCTTGAAATCTTGGCATCAGGTGAAGTACAGAGACCTAAGTGATAGAAACAAAAATGTTTGTGGTTAAACACTCTTCTTGTGATGAATCACACACAAATCTTACACTGTCAGGAAAAATATTTGTATTTCAATGACTTCTTGAAGTAAATAAAATAATTTCATAGTCCTGCCAGTACATCCCAATAAAACCAAAATGTATAGTTATTGGAAGTACCTTCTGTGTTATGCTTCTGCAAACTGATTAAACTGAAATACTGTTAATATTGTAGTGGTAGCATAACAGCAGTCAAGAAAGCCATTAGTCTTCCCCATCACTGTATGAAAAGTTTAGGTTTTAGAACACAGAAATTAACCGTTTGGATGCAACTGGCTCTATTTTTTCCATAATCTTCTTTTGACAAAAACAGCATCAGAAATTTTCAGTGAAATAGTTATGAACCCCAGCATTGAGCATACTCTTCTATATGGTATCCACTAGCTTAGGTAAAAATACATAGTGCTATGCTGGAAGGCTTTTCATTGGTTGAAAGAAATGGGTAGAATTACATAAATACAGTAATAACCTTATAACTTCACACTTGTAATGCTCATTTTCCCTCTTGAAACTTGCAAAACACTTTATAAACTCCATAACAGAGGAAATAAAACCTCCATCTAACTTGGTAACAAAAAGTGCAGGGAAAGGATAGAAAGATTCAGTGAGTGGCCAAACATCCAATATCAACACTGTGACAGTACCAAGAACAGAACAGCAAGCTCCTAGTTTTAAATCTCCAGTTTTAACATTGAATTACTTCCTGAAAAGTCTTATTTAAACATACCTTTATCACATCTCTGTTGAGTACAATCAATACAAGTAATTCCAATTTAAGCAGTTTGTGGTCTCGCTAATATTCTTGTCACCAAATGATACCTTCAGAAAAGAGAAACTACCACAACATACTGAATCAGTATCATGCTGAATTCCTTTAAGATATATGTTAGAGGGTAAATTTTCAACTCTTACTCATATGAGACCACATGTTTATCTGAGTCATACTGTTGGTTTGTCCTTGGTGGATCAAATGGCAGTCTCTTCCACACATACAGGCACCGTTTCTTCCAATGCAAATAAGTTGATCAAGTATGCTTTACCCCACAGAAGCACAAAAAACCTGGATAAAGAACCGTGTCACTGCTGGGATTGCCTTTGCAGGATCAGACATGGGTGAATTACCACACTGACAGTGAACAACTTCATAAAAAGTCATAGCAACAGGTCATTACACATAGTGCTTTCTGCTTAGGAGTTTAAGATTTTTAGCAGTGACATTTCTGAAGACAAGTTACTGTAAGAAACAATAAAAACTCAAGTGCTTTAGTGAACTTGGATCCAAAATCCCCCTCTCCAAAAAAGACATAATCTGTACCAATGTTGAAAACTGAGCAATTTTCATTTAAGTTTTAAGAAATTAAGTATTTAATTTCATTTAAATTTTCATTTAAGTAAGCATAAATAGTTACAAGAATATTTTTTTTAATAAAAACTTGATTTTCTTGTAAATTTCCCAAAAGACTGCTGTCAGCTAGGGAGACTGCCAGATTCTTTACTGAACCTTGCATCCTCTCAAAGGCAATCTCTCCTAAATGGTAAAAAAAGATCTATTTACATATGTATCAGCATGTAGTTTTCTTAAAGGGTTTTTTGCATGCCTAAGAATCCAGAATAACAAAGACTTGCAATATAAAGTGTAAACCAGCAAATTACAATACATCAGTCTAGAATATTGAATATCCTTATAGTATCTCAGAAGTGACTATTCTTCTGCCTATTTTTCCCCGTTAAATAGAACAGCGAGTTTTTTTCTTTTTTCCCCCCACTGTTTTTCTTTTTTTATAGCCTCTGTAGGTTTTGGGATCAGTCACCAGTCTGCCAAACTATTATGAGCTGCATAAAACAATTTCCTCTTTGGCTGGTCCAAATAGTTGCTAGCAAACCAGTTTATTTCTGCAGCCAAAAAATCAAAGAACCAAAGGGATGTCCTCATTTTTCTGCACACAGAGTTACCATAAAACAATCAACTATTTTGTTTTCTCCAGAAACATAAGCCTTAGGTTGTCTTGAAGCTTTTTTACTACATTTTAATTAGGTTTTCAATTATAATATGAGAATTTATGCTCTAGTTACACAAAATTATTGTTAGGTTGTGGGTTTGGGGTTTTGGGGTTTTTTTTGGGGGGGGGTTCCAAAGTAATTACGAAATTTTTCCTTGTGCATGTGCATTAATGACTAAATTCAATGCTTTGAAGTAAGTGACAGGTATTTTGCATGTTAATATTCTCTTCTAAAGTTTCCAGAGCGGCTTCTATTTTGCTGTCAAGCAGGATTGAAGGAGAAGCAATGTTTTCAGTTCAGCCTGAGACAGGCATTTGAGAACAACTCCTGGCTTTTATGTCATTTAAACAATTATTTTTACAAATCAACAATTAAAAAAAAACCTCCAAGCCTACAACAAAATCTTAAACCATTATTATGAGTCAATATTTTTTCATATGTATGTAAGCCAGGGATTTTTTCCTAGCATGAATTATTGCAAGGATAAACTATCCTCCATTACAGCATTCGGAGGAACTGTACATCGCAGTCAGTAACTACATCCTAATAGCTCTTGGTGCTAAGGTCTTTGTAACATGGCTTTGAGGGATTTTAATAGCTTCTGGCCTTGAAAAAAACCCAGGTGTCAAGAAAACTGTTCTGCAGCTATTTCAACCCAACCCTGAAATTAGTTGATTTGTCAACTCAGTTCCCTTCCTCCCTCCTCCCATGAAAGCTGTTCACGAAGACAGACAAACAGTTCACATCTAAGGGCACTAAGAAGCCTTGCAAAATACTTGGAAACTATACTCTGTTTGGACTTGAAAGGACTCCGATGAACTCAGCAGCAGTCCACAATTCATCCTAATACTGACTCTGTTGAACTTGTATCTCCATAAAGAAAACAATGTACATTTCAGATGCATCAGCTTGTATAGCACAAAATCCTTGTTGGAAGATAATTGAAAAAAAGAAAGGAAATACAGGAGAACTTGGAGCTGAATTAATTCTGTCTCTGGGAAAGAATTTCTACCCAGAAGCATTACTTTATATATAATTATTTCATAGGTAATGACAAACTACCTAATGATTAGAGAAGTTGTCAACACCATAGATTTGCCAGCAATAGAAAGCATCTGGAGCCCGACATGAAAATAAGTGCCACAAAACCAGATTTTAAAATGAAATGTGCCAACAATGCTTACCTCACTGCATAAATTCTTATTGCACTTCTGAAATAATCTCACATTTATGTTTTAAAAGATAGGGGAGAGATACCACTCAAGAGCTACCATCCTGAAAAAATGACTCTACAACAGAGTGTGAGAACTTTAACAAGCAATGATAAGTCACTTATAGAAGGTTCTCTAAATAATATCACTCACAAGTGTATCGAAAAAACTGGTAATAATACATGAAAGACAGGAATGTACTTTGTAATTTCAGAACAACTTTATATGTCAGACTGTCAGATAAATATTTACAACACACTCCAACTTAGCTGAACTTGTATGACTTCAATCAGGGGAAACTGCTTCCAGACATGAAGGTCGTGAAATGTGTTATCAACTTTCCAGAGCCTGCCTTCAAAATCACATTGAAAGTGGAGAGCCACACGGCTGTCTAGTGTTATGCAGACTTAGAAACACTGATAGGAAGTTTATTAAATCCTCCCGGGGGGGTGGGGGGTGGGTGGAAGGGGGGATGGGCTACGGGGATTGTGCTGTTATCATATTATTTAATAAAAACTAGGGAAGGTTGGTTTTTATATGTGATTCTTACAACCATGCCTGGGAACACTGACCTGTGACATGTAGATTGCTGAGACTTGAACATGGATGGTACGAATCACACTGACAAGTGAGAACAAATGCATAGAAAGCCTGTGCTGCAGGGCTCTGGACAGATCTGCAGTGTCAAGTTGTCTTCTTTTAAAATAAATGTTACCGGCACTACACAAGAGTGAAAAGGGAAAGCATACCAGTCAGAGGAGACTGTGAATGAAGCCAGAGACCAGCCAAAGTTGTCACTTCCAGCCACAATCACAACTGACAACAAATAATTATTTGAGATTAAAAACTTTCAAACATTAAAGAAGAAAACGTGAAGAATGAACAGCGTTTCTAAGAAATGTCACGTTCATTTTGACATCATTATTATTTTCTTACTAACTCCCTATATGAAATTATCATGCAAAGGACCTTTTACCCAGCTAACTTGAAGACAAATAGAAGAAAACTATTCCAGGTATGACAGAACCTTGCAATTTAGACATTAGGTCATGTACAATAAATTCTTCAAATTATGGTTAAAAGGAGTGTTTTGAGGTCAATTACTATTCTGAAGCATCACTAGCAATGTTGTGAATTCAAAAAATTCCCAGTCAGGAATCCTTCTTCTAATGAAAATGTTTGGTTTCTTTTTATTTGCTTTCTGTTTTCTGAACCTTAGGAACATGAGAGATACTGTTTTCTAGTCTTTTACATGCTGAGAAAAAGTAGAAATTACTTTTGCTTCATTTGTTTGGACTTCTTTTTTGTTAAAGAAAAGCTAAAATAGAACATACAATATTGATTTTCTAACCTTTCTTCATCATGAGTTTATGTTAATCTGGAAAAAGCAGAAAGGAAAGGATTAGTCTCATATTAGCTATTGCTACTCCTACTATGGTACACTATGGGACTTCTATTTCTACTGGATAGAAAGGTGGCTAATGAAAGACTATAAAACATAGTAAAAAATAAACAATATTTTCTTGGCTGATTCTCACAGGAAAAAAGAAATACCATTAACTCCACTGTATACTTAAATGCGTACCCAAACCATCAAGTTTAGGTATATTGCTGCCCAAATAATCTGAAATTTGTTCACCATGTCCGGCAACAGTAATGTGGAGTGTTACTACCAACACAATGAATATGTCAGTTCTCAGGACATGACAATGCATGCAAGTACACATGGTGGAAAAAGGGAAGAAAAAGCAGACCATAGAGTATCCCTCACTTTGGTGTACTTTCTGCCTCTAAATGCTTTTAAATAAAGCAGAAAGATACTGTATGTTGTTCACAGCAGCTTTATCAAACCTTTGACAATATCCAGCCCATTGATTCAAGAAAGAAGTTAAGATGTTAGAGCCCCAGCTGAGACTCGCACTGAGTTCTGGAGTATTGGTTGTAACACATAGCAGGAGAAGCAGAGGGTAGATGGCCAGGAGAGGGGCTAAATGGATCCTTGTTCAGAGGTAATGCAGGAAGGATTTTCCAGGTGTATTAGATACTCATGAATTACATCCTCGGTCTAATGAGAGGACAGGCAAGTCGTGCTAAGTAGCAGACCCATCTCTTGACATTCCT
>NW_010401634.1:13729-22750 GCF_000710305.1 Buceros rhinoceros silvestris
GGGAAAGAGCAGAGGTATTTTTCTTTTTCCAAAAGCAGTCCTGAGAACACAAAACAAATTCATGTGTAGCCAAAATCTCTCCAACAACAGTTCCCTGCTTTTCCCTATTATTGAAGCAGAAGCCCATCACCAAAGCTAAACATATTTTCCATGTCATTAACCAATCTTAGATCAGTTTGAGATTGCTATAGTCATATTTACACTGTTTTTACGCTCAACAGCCACACATTTGTTTGTTTTTCAACATTTAAGTTTCTTTGTCTTGTAAGCTGTTTTATTTTAACACAAACTGTCAGAAGAACAAGATACAGTGAAACCCCATTGCTGTCTCTTACTGGTGAGATAATCAATGTTACAGGCCTGTTGCTCTTATCTTTGGGGAGTGTTTAACAGCATAATGGGAGTTCTATTTTGATTTGTGACTGTTTCATCTGGGTGGCCCAAACAGCCCATGAAAGGTGTGAACAAAAAGACAGCTGCTGCTTTTATAGAGCAAAGAGCTTGTTCTGGATCTCACGTTTTATTTTTGAGGCAAGTAGAATCTTTGGATTACAGCAAGTAAGATCTTGGAATCAAGCTGGTGCCTGCGCATTTGGTACCATTTGGAGGGGATTCACTCAACCAAAATCAAGTCTGTCTGGAACAAGTTCATCCAAGGACTAATATTAAAAATAATGCACTAGAAGATGCACTTCCTTTCGTAGGCTAAACAACAGAACATGTGCAAAGTCATGGGAATATTCTTATGGCACATCACAATTCAAAAAATTATTTGGCAATTGTTTGACAGATGTTTGGCCTCTCTCAATCTCTTTTAAAAAGATTTTCCTTCCAAGCATGGCATCGAGCATTTCTCTTTCAAGCATGGTCACTGTGGCTTCTAATGGCGTGATGTGAACAACACAAATAAAAGAATACCAGTTTACACAAGAGCCCTTAGGTTTCTCAAATGTTTCATTGCGCAATGTTATATTAAATCAGTTCAGAAAAGGGGGCAAGAAAACTGCAGTTTTCCAGATCTTCTGGACCTAGGAAGGTATCATCCCTACTGATTGTTTCAAAAAGTATGTGCAACCCTGACATCATTTATTGTTTTCTGCTAAAAAGAGAGATGCATTAACAGACTGTGCTTGTTTTTGTTTGTTAGGGCCATTGTTCGATTAAGAGTATTTCAGCTGAAGGTTTTAAGCCACAAGATAGTTAGGAAAGTTGATGACCTACGGGAATATGTAGAGTATGCATGGTGCTGAAAGGCAAGAGAGTGAAGTTTGACTCTATTAAGATGGATGTGGAGTGATTGATAACATGTGTGAGAATGTAGATAGGAGTCTTGAACACGGAAGCAGAGGAGACAGGGAGTGTATTTTTACTCATTTCTAAAACTTCATTTCTAGAGCCAGAAGGGACAAAGTGCAGATTATTCATACTCTCCTCTAGTTTGCTGTGACAAATATGATATTTTTAAAAATCTGTGGAACCACAACTAATACTAGAACATTGAAAAGACTATGACTTGAAGAAATGTTGACAAAATTCAGCACAAGGTCTTCTTATTCGGTAAACTAATTATGTTCCTGTTGCACACAACCACGAAAAAGCTGTCAACATCCAGTAACGATATGATTTTGAAACATAAAAACTTGTGAGTGTTCTTCTGCCTTTCTACAGAACTACCCTTTCATCCTCTCTGCAGCCACATCTACCTTGAGAACTGAGGGAATAAGCCAAATGGACTTTGACATAAGCACACTTATAAAAAGAGACTATTTGCCTTCTAAATCAGAAAGTGATGCTTAGAAATAATTCTGCAACAACTCATTATGTGAGCTAAGCCATTTAACAACTTTGGGTCTCAGAATTCTGCCCATAAATAATGCATGCTACACATGTTTATCCTAAAACCAGTGTTTTAAATTTATTGCAATCAGTAGACTCTCAATCACTAAACAGTGATGATTTATTTAACTCTTTGTTTAACTTAAACATTAGAAGTCATATAGGCAAAATATAATCTACACAACACAAGTCAGTCAAACATTCTCAAACTTCTAGTTGTTGTAACAACCCATTTTCTGGACAATCTTTCAATGCACCTTTAAAAGCTGTTATCCGCGTTGCTGCCCATTTTCTTCATTTTCTTTATTTTGCCAGTAAGATGTCTTCCCCTACAAGCATTTCCAAAATTTTCCATTATGTCTTGAAGCAGCAGTCTTGTACCTAGGATGGACTAAAGCAATGATGACAAACGTATTTTGGCACAGAAGTATACTCCCTGTTCTACTTACTTTTTCTGTACAGCTTGGATATTGATATACAATATGCAAGAGAGGGCACTGATCTAAAGACAGTCATTACTCCTGAAGTACAATGATTTTCCAGTCTATCTCTGTCACTGTTGTCTCTAAACAAACCTGCTAATTTTTATTACTTTTAACATTTTCCTCCAAGTAATAAACTGTCAGTAGGATAAAAAGATTAGTAAATAGATTTCAGCAACTTCTTGCATTTCACACCACGAAAAGAATCTCTGGAAATGTTCTACCACCATTTGCCTTCTTTGATCAGATCATTTCTCAATAAGTTTTCAAGGACTCATTCAGTATTTTCCACTTTATATCTACTGTCCTCACTGAAAATGTACTTTCACCTGCTTTCCACACATTAGAAACTTTTCTCTCAAAGTTGATAAATGTTATCTCTATTTGAAGTTAAGTGAATGCAATGAAGAGAAAAATCAATAGCTTCGTGAGCTCTTTTTGCATGTCCTACTTCAGACCTGCTATATAAGTAAAAAGAGCACTGAACAGTTCACCTGAAAAATCAAACATTTTAAATTTTATATTGAATAACCTGTTAAGCATAAGCTCAACACTTCCAAGTGTTTTCCACATTATTTTCAAGTTTAGTAGTAAAGAGCTCCAAATTTTACCACCTGGTTTATTGGCAGACTTGAGGAAATCACTTTAGTTCTTTAATCTTTTTTTATCTTTTTTTTTATTGAATGTTTAAAGTGCTTATCTATTACGGTCCCTGTTTTGAGGCAAATGGTTTTGGTGTTGCAGGAAAGGGTGGCTTGTTATGCTCACTCTTGGCACCTCACTGCTACTGCTCTTCATCTCCCTCTGTTCATTGCAGAGCCTTTGCTAACCCTTCCCTTTCCAGTTTCCTTCATCAGAACTGCTACATATTTCACAATACAGGCCAGCGCACAAGCATTATCCCATGATTGCTTCTAGCTCACTGTGCTTACATTTGTCATCTCTTGGATATGTTTATTTTTGGTACTGTTTACTTCTTCCCCTCAATATCATAATTAAACAATGAAGCTATGCCATATTTACATGCGCAAAATATTGCCTTATACATGAACAGAGCTTTAATTTGTTGCCTTCATCATGTAACACATGCAAAAAGATTTATTGAAAGCACTTGTTGTTTGGTGCTCATGAATTCTTCCCCAGCTGAACATTCTTTTTATGCTTTTTCATGTTTGGCCTAAGTCACATCATGTTATGTTAAAAGACTTTTGGCTCAATTTCATAATATTGAAGCAGAAAGGCTAATAATAAATTGATTCATGATCTGTAAAAATACCTTATAGAGTGTATAAGCCTTGGCCCTCATTTCAGTGTTCATGAGAATATATGCATGTATATGCATGTTTATGCACATGCATTTTGTTTGTGTGTGTATATGATGTTACTATAATGTGGTAAGTGTCCGGGATCTGAAGGTTTCCAGCTGTGGTACAGTTTAGATCATCAGCTGAAATGCACTGATAGCGTTTGTATCGATGGCACAATCAGTATAAAAACACTTTGCCGCAACTGCCTCTTATCTCTGCAAGATATTCTTTAGTAAAGCCTTTGTGTTGAACCACCTTTACAAAAGAGGGAGGGAGAGAGAAGGGGAGCAGGAAAGAAAGAGACAATAAAGTAAATTGCACAGTATTTCACCAAAACTAATTGCTACAAGTGTCTCTACTGATTCCAACTTACAGATTTCACTAATCGTTTTAGAGAAGAAAACAGTTGGCACATTTTTGTCAGGGTGAAATAATCAGAGTGTTATTTTAAGAAGAGAGCATATACATATTTTTAAAACCTCTTGGCATGGTGAAGAGTGAGACATTAGGGAAATAGAAGTGTCTGGTTTTTGTAAAATTCCTCTGGTTCCTACAAAGATCCTCTCTGACCACAAAGGTTTACAAGGGAAAAGGAAGTATAATGAATTCTCTCATAACTGCTTATGACTCATAGCCCTGAATCTTTTGCAAATTTGTCCTGATCCTCAGTATAAGGTACACTTTTTTGTCTAGCAGCAGAAGGACTTACTTGGTAAAAGTAAAACACAAATTTGGCTAAAAATAAGTAGAAATAGTTAGGACTCATATATTTTACATTTACCCCAGATGCAGTTTATTTGTGGAGTACCTGAACATTGAAATGTTTATCTGAAAATTATGTTGCTCTGTGTTTATTAAATTGTTGAAAAACTGGATAATAACTTTGGGGTTTGCATCTTTTGGTAGGAGATATTAGAGCAGAGATATTCCTTTTCTAACGTAAGTATTTTTGTAGCTTTTACTTAAGCAAGTCCAATCTTTACCCCACCTTTCTCTGCCTTTCCTTCTTCAGATTTACCACTCTCCCAAACCTTTTAGCAGGTGACTGACTCTACATTCAGTTTAACATGTGAGTATGTAAAAAGTTCAAGGTATTACAGTAGCTGCTAATTTCTTAGAACAAGGAGAGAATGGTCAAATGTCAGTCCCAAATTACATTTTTGATTATTTGAAGAAGACAAATCTGATACGCTCTAACAATTACCACTATTATACCTCAGTGATAGCTTTGGTATCTGAATGTAAATATTTATGATACTGCTCAGAACAGAGTATAGAAAGATAAACCATTCTTGGGATAGCCAAAACAGCGTAAGGCTCTAGGATTTTGAGTTCAAATTTCTGAATAAACTGTTCATGTAGAAGTGTCGTTGTGGTTTGAACTTAACCGTAAAACAGCATCTAATTGTGCATGAAATGTTTCTCCTTTCTGAATTGGCCATTTCCATATGCCTGTTTTTGTCAGACATGAGTCTAAAATGTGTAGGTAATTACAGTGCCAGAACTGTTAGCAGATCTTCTGTATTTGATGCATCTGCAAGGAAGTGTGGGCAATCTGAAATGTAGAACCTATCTGCCTAGTGGACTAGGCAGAGCTTACTTTCATTAGCAAAGCATGGAATGAATTTACAAGCCTGATGGTCAGCTAACTAAGATTTCATTCTTCTCCTAAGAAAGTTGTGAGTGGACATTAAAATAGGAAACAGTAAGTATGCGGGTTTAAAGTACTGTTTTCCATACAGACACACATACATAACCTACACGTGTGCCTGTCAGGGTATACCTATCCATGACTAATGGACAAGTGTATGTCCACTATATAACTTAAAAACATATAAATCCACAAAAAAATATTTTGAAATATTGCTGTGTTTAAAATCATGTTTGTGATGTTTGTTCTATTGTTTTGGCACTTCATGTCCTCTTCACAGATTATGAATATTTTTTCTCCTAAAATCTTTTTGTACATTTGTCTCAATGAACTATAACCAGGTCTGATGATGACAACTGTACAAACTAATCTAAAACACTAGTAAAATTGAGCTGTCAGAGGTAGGTCTGCTGGCTATTAATTTGAACAATATTATATGCTGGCAACACAAAGCTTCTAATAACATCCTTGGCACAGCCCCCCTTAATTTAACCTGTCAGGCTCATCATGAAGACTGCATGCATTTTATTTTAATTTAATGCATAGCATATAGAAAACAAGACAAATTCCAAGTGAAAAGCTTACAAAAGAATGGGGTAAAGCAACATCTCAGTCACATCATCACTTGGATTGAGGCTGCTATTTCCCTACCCAATGCTTGCAAGAATAGGCAATAAAAAGGATCCAATTTATGATGACAGAAAAAGCCAGGTAGGATTCCATTCAACCTTTGTTACATTTGCTCAGGATTACCGCTAAAGCAACAAAAAGAGGAGATGAAATCTGTTAAAATATGGATGTCCTACAGGCTTCTGTGTGACTTCTCTAAGCTTTGTCTGTGAACTGCATGGAGATCATTTCAGTATATATGTGGTATATAGGGTATATACCACTAGGTTTTATTCACTGCTCATTTCCTAACAGTAATATCACGGAGACTCTACACTAACCTCTAGGAATTACTTAACCACATAAAGCAGGATTTGTGTGCCCTAACTTAGGCCTGTGTATTATAGACATGGAAGTCTACAGTCTTTTATTGTAGCTCACGGAGAATAAGCGCTTCTAGCACATCATTTCATCTTATTTTTTCCCCATCAGCCTAGAGTTTAAGGTCTTCATTCCTACAATACCCCTGAGACATATAGAGGTGCATTCAGTAGTAAGGCACAAAGATGATGGAGGCAATGTTCACAAAGGTATTTAGACAATTGCTCCTAATGAGTTACCTAATTTCTCCTGAAATTCACAGACAGATTGTGTTTGCCTAAGGTTAAACTGTAAACCATAATCACTTTTTAATACCTGGATTTGGCAGTTTGCACGTGGTCACACAGGAAATTTTTGGCAGAACAGAAAAGTGACGTGACTTTTGCAAGTTTAGACCATCACTGAAGTTACCAGGTCATCTGTCCTCTACATTATCTCTCAGCTTTGCCTAGCTTGTGCTCCTTCCTTAATGTTTATTTGGCTAGTTCCTATGTCTCCGTGTCTCATTGGTTATGAGAAATTGGCTTATATGTTATCTTTAACAAAATCACTCCTACCGCAAACAATTTATTTGAAAAACAGTATAGATATCCCCAAAGAGGATTAGCAGAGCCTCCTTCCAGCAGGCTGGCAGGTTCTCCTTTGTTTCCCAGCCTTTTCTCCCCTGGCACCATAATCTTCCTTGCTGAATTCAGACACACCGGAAGAAAAAACACACACCAGCATGATAGGATGTCAATTCCACAGCTAAAAACCCTTAGGCAGTAGGCATTCAGGTAAAATTCAAAGCAGGGCAAACTCACAAATTTTTGTAAAAAGAAATAGAATGTTCAGTTTTAAAAGGAATGTAACTGATAAATGAACTGACTATTCCCAAACCTCACACTCCTATTCTGTTATCAGCCTATTACCAGCTCTAAGAGCAAGGAATTGAGGACTAACTCATACCATAGACTTTAGCTCTCTTCATGTTCCAAGATCATAGAATCACAGAATCATTTCAACTGAAGAAACTTTTAAGATCATCAAGTCCAACTGATAACCCAGCATTGCCAAGTCACTGCTAAATCCATCCCTCAGCACCACATCTACACACCTTTTAAGCACTTCCAGGGATGGCAAATCCACCACTTCCCTGGGCAGCCTTTTCCAGTGCTTGACAACATTTCTGGTGAAGAAATTTTTTTCTATCAGTCAATCTATAATCTCTGCTGGTGCAACTTGAGGCCACTTCCTCTTCTGCCATTTCTTGTAACTTGGGTGGAGAGACCAACCCCTACTGTTCTACAAACTCCTTTCAGGTAGTTGAAAAGAGTGATAAAGTCTACCTTGAGATAACTTTTCTCCAGACTAAACAACTACAGTTCCTTCAGCCGCTCCTCATAGGACTTGTGCTCTAGACTCTCCACCAGCTTCGTTGTCCTTCTTTGGACACACTCCAGCACCTCAATGTCCTTCCCGTAGTAAGGGTCCCAAAACTGGACATACTATTCAAGGTGCAGCCTCACCAGTGCTGAGTACAGGGGAACAAACACTTCCCTGCTCCTGCCAGCCACACTATTGCTGATACAAGCCGGGATGCCATTGGCCTTCTTGGGCACCTGGCACACTGCTGGCTCATATTCAGATGGCTGTCGACCAGCTCCCTCAGGTGCTTTTCCACTGGGAGCTTTCCAGCCACTCTTACCCAAGCTTGTACTGTTGCAGGAGGGTCTCATGACCTAAGTGCAGGATCTAGCACTTGGCTTTGTTGAACCTCACACCATTGGCCTCAGCCCATCGATCCGGGCTGTCCCTCTGAAGCATCTTCTTACCCACAAGCAGATCAACATTCCCACCTAACTTGATTTCATCTGCAAATGTACTGAGATTGCCCTCAATCCCCTCATCCAGATTGTTGATAAAGATGTTAAAGAGGACAGACCCCAATACTGAGCCCTGGGGAACACCGCTGATGACCAGCTGCCATCCTGATTGAACTCCATTCACCACCACTCTCTGGGCTTCGCCATCAAGCCATATATTTATCCAATGAAGAGTGCACTCGTCCAAGCCATATGCAGCCAGTTTCTCCAGCAGAATGCTATGGGAGGGCTGTCCCTCTGAAGCATCTTCTTACCCACAAGCAGATCAACATTCCCACCTAACTTGATTTCATCTGCAAATGTACTGAGATTGCCCTCAATCCCCTCATCCAGATTGTTGATAAAGATGTTAAAGAGGACAGACCCCAATACTGAGCCCTGGGGAACACCGCTGATGACCAGCTGCCATCCTGATTGAACTCCATTCACCACCACTCTCTGGGCTTCGCCATCAAGCCATATATTTATCCAATGAAGAGTGCACTCGTCCAAGCCATATGCAGCCAGTTTCTCCAGCAGAATGCTATGGGAAATAGCGTCAAAGGCTTTACTGAAGTCTAGTTAGACAACATCCATAGCCTTTCACTCATCCACTAGGTGAATGGCCTTGTCATATAAGATCAAGTTAGTCAAGCAGGACCTGCCTTTCATAAATCCATGTTGGCTGGGCCTAATCACCTGGTTGTCCTGTATGTGCCATGTGATCATAGAATCATCTGGTTGGAAGAGACCTTAAAGATCATTGAGTCCAACCGTTACCCCTGTACTGCCAGGGTCCCTACACCATGTCCCTCAACACCAGATCCACACGGTTTTTAAACACCTCCATGGATGGGACTCCACCACCTCCCTGGGCAATCCATTCCAATGCTTAATAACCCTCTCTGTAA